>NC_138775.1:17618309-17833541 GCF_965119305.1 Pelophylax lessonae
ATTTTTTTTCGGTCTTTTTAATTTATATTGCAGCTTTATTTGTGGGGAAAAAAGGACATAAATTTTATTTCAGTACAGCATCGCACGACCGCTCAATTGTCAGTCAAAGTAACGCAGTGCCGTATAAAACGGCCAGGTGGTGAAGTGGGGTAAACCTTCTGGAACTGAAGTGGTTAAAGTGGAATCCTGCTCCCTGGCAGTCTGTAGTGGGGGGTGGGGCGCTATGAGTATTCCTCAGTGACATCACTCGTAGATTGTAGAGAATCCACAGGACTGCGTTGTCCTGGAAGGAAACGGCACATCATTGCTGACATCCTTCAGATAATGTTCATTGCCTGGCTGTCATGCTGGTCCTCTGGTTTCTGTACTTTGAATTTTACTAGCAGAGCAGGAGTTATTTCCCTGGCTGCATACTGTGCCAGTGACATGATATTGAAGCCAGGCAAAAAAACATTTTCCAAAGGCGGTCAGCAACGGCATCCCACGTATTCCTTTCAGCGTGAGCTTTCTTTACTGACCAAGGATCTGTAAATCTGTCCGGGTTCTGTGACTGGCGCAGCCAGGAGGGTGACAACACTTTCCCTGCCAACGTTCTAAAATCTCATCCACTATATTACCAAAAGTATTGGGACGCCTGCCTTTACATGAACTCTAATGGCATCCCAGTCTTAGTCCGTAGGGTTCAATATTGAGTTGGTCCACCCTTTGCAGCTATAACAGCTTCAACTCTTCTGGGAAGGCTGTCCACAAGGTTTAGGAGTGTGTCTATGGGAATGTTTGACCATTCTTCCAGAAACACATTTGTGAGGTCAGGCACTGATGTTGGATAAGAAGGCCTGACTCGCAGTCTCCACTCTAATTCATCCCAAAGGTGTTCTATCTGGTTGAGGTCAGGACTCTGTGCAGGTCAGTCATGTTCCTCCATCCCAAATTCGCTCATCCATGTCTTTATGGACCTTAACTGGAACAAAGGGGACCAACCCCAACCCCTGAAAAATAACTCCACACCATAATCCCCCCCCCCCCCCCACCAAATGATTTGGAGGATTGGCCCGATTTTTTTTTTTTTTTTTTTTTTTGCAATTTAGTGTGGATGAGCAAGTTTGTGGTGGAGGAACTTGACTGGCCTGCACAAAGGTGTTCTATCGGGTTGAGGTCGGGACTCTGTGCAGGTAAGTCAGGTTCCTCCACCCCAAACTCTCTCATCCATGTCTTTTATGGACCTTGCTTTGTACACTGGTTCAAATATTTGATGGAGGGGGGATTATGGTGTGGGTTTTTTTTTTTCAGGGGTTGGGCTTGGCCCCTTAGTTCCAATGAAGGGAACTCCTAAGGCGTCAGCATACCAAGACATTTTGGGCAATTTCATGCTCCCAACTTTGTTGGAAAAGTTTGGGGATGGCCCCTTCCTGTTCCAATATGACTGCACACCAGTGCACAAAGCAAGGTCCATAAAGACATGGGCGAGCGAGCTTGGGGTGGAGGAACATGACTGGCCTGCACAGTGTCCTGACCTCAACCCGATAGAAATCCTTTGGGATGATTTAGAGCGGAGACTGTGAGCCAGGCCTTCTCATCCAACATCAGTGCCTGACCTCACAAATGTGCTTCTGGAAGAATGGTCAAACACTCCCATAGACACTCCTAAACCTTGTGGACAGCCTTCCCAGAAGAGTTGAAGCTGTTATAGCTGCAAAGGATGGGCCAACTCAATATTGAACCCTACGGACTAAAGCTGGACACACATCATACAACTTTTGTTGGTAGATTTTTTTTGGATTTACCATCAACTATGTAGTGCAATGGCCGGCCTAAATGCATACAAATGAGAAGTGTTTGGGTCTGACCTCCTATTATATGGTTTTGGTAAGTCTAAAGGAAAAAAAATCTAAAGAAAATTGTATGGTGTGTATCCAGCTTAACCACTTGCCGACCGCCGCAAGTAGATATACTGCGGCGGTCAGCCCCTCACAGGCAAAGTGACGTAAATAAACGTCGCTTGCCTGTGAGGCTCTGGGGAGCGAGCGCGCGCCGCCGGAGGCGCGCTCCCGCACGGTCACGGACCCCCCCCCCCCCCGTGCGTGTGACCGGCGGACCCGATCGTCCGTGACAGCGGGAGAAAGGCAGACGGCTGATGTAAACAAGCCGCCTGTCATTCTCCCCTGTGTAGAAACGATCATACGGTTCTACTATGTAGGACCGTTGATCACTGTTCCTACAGCTCAAGCCACAGCCAATCACAGTTAGAATCACGCCCCTAGGGACACACACAGCCCCTCCCTCTCAAATAAAGTTAACCCCTTCACTACCAGTGTATTTTTACAATAACAGTGCATATGTATAGCACTGATTACTGTAGTAATGTCACTGGTAACCCCAAAAGTGTCAAAAATGTCAGTCAAGGGTCCGATCTGTCCGCCCCAATGTCGCAGTACCGCAAAAAAATCGCAGATCGCCGCCATTACGTGTTAAAAAAAAAAACAACAAAAAAGACAAAAATCTTTCCCTTTGTTAGTAAACGCGATAACTTTTGCGCAAACCAATCAAAATACGCTTTTTGCGATTTTTTTTTTTTTTTTTTTTTTTTTTACCAAACATATGTAGCATAAAACAAATTGGCCGAAAATGTTAAAAAATTTTGATTTTTAAATTTTTTTGGGGAATTTCATATACAAAAAATGTGAAAAATATTGTTATTTTTGCAAAATTGTTGCTCTTTTTTTGTTTATAGCGCATGATCAAAAAATCTTACAGGTGATCAAATACCACCAAAAGAAACCTCTGTTTGTGGGAAAAAAAGGACGTCAAATTAGTTTAGGTACAGCGTCGCACGACCGCGCAATTGTCCGTTAAAGTCATGCAGTGCCGAATCGCAAAATACCCCCTGGTCAGGAAGGGGGTAAAATCTTCCGGGGCTTAAGTGGTTAAGACTGGGATGCCATTAAAGTTCATGTGCTTGTAAAGGCAGGCGTCCCAATACTTTTGACAATATAGTGCAGGGCCCTCCAGCTGTTGCAGAACTACACATCCCATGAGGCATTGTAAAACTCTTGACATTCACAGACATGGCTAGGCATGATGGGAATTGTAGTTCTTGAACAGGTGGAGGGCCATAGATTGAAGACCCTTGATATAGTGTATGTGATGTCAGCTTCCCATACCAGAAAGACCAGGCAGTCCTCCATTCTGTAAAGATCCTGCCAGGAAGACCATTGCATAGGCAATTAAATCTGATAGGGTGACAAGTTTTCCTTCCCCAAGTGAAATCACTGCAGTGTTGTCACTCTTGCTGCGGCAGGAGCCCTATCAGTGAACAGCCATGTCTAGCTCCTCCCACAGTTCTTTAAATTGGCAGTGATGGCAAATCTTGGCACCCCAGATGTTTTAGAACTACATTTCCCATGATGCTCCAGTACTCTGCAGTGTACTTGAGCATCATGGGAAATGTAGTTCCAGAACATCTGGGGTGCCAAGGTTCGCCATCACTGGCCTATGGTTCCATGCGTGGGAGCCTAGGGAAACGATGTCAAGGCTCTGCTCAGCCCCCCCCCCCCCCCCCCCCCCCATCACTGTCTAGCAGAGTGCTGGAGACACGAAACTTCCCAGGGGCATTGACCAATAAAAAAAAGAGTGAATTACATTCCTTTTAAGGCATTTAACATACCAACTTCCTTTTTTTTTAAGCAGTCCGAGAGGAAAAAAACAAAAAGCTTTAGATGGACTTAAAGGACCACGGCGCTGTCCTGTGGTTTGGACAATGAAGAAGCCGCATTGTACTAATAGGTTATTATCTGCACTCAGTCTGCTCTCTCCTCCTGTCAGTGCTGCTGTACCTGACTGACTGCTAGGGCTGTCCCCCCCCCCTTCGTGCTACTGTGCACAGCATGACAAGAGGTTTTATACAAAGACACATCCAGGTACTTATACCAGCTGTATGTAGAAATACATTTAATTATTTTCATTCAATACACAAATGCATCACATTTTTGTTATCTGTCTGGAGTTCTCCATTCAAAGTTTGTTTTTTTTACCCTCTAACCTATTTCGGGGGCCCATAGGCATAAAAGGAAGTTTGGGACTTCCTGGTGTCCCTAGTCAAATTAAAAACTGTCCAAGTCACATTTGATTGGAATGTCAAAATTGAATTTCAATGCATTGGGAAAAAAATAGTTTCATACTCCATTGGTGGTTGTGGACAGCAGACAGTTCATTATGTAGATGTTGTAATAAATAGGGCCCACAGAAAGGGCCCGTTGGCTTACCGACTTCCAAACAACCCAACAGTGCCCCCCTCTTCCTGGTATGTTCATTGTATAGGTTTACCAAATCCATCTGTTCACATATAGTAGAGCTCATGGAGTGCCATGTGTTAAAACAGGAGGAGTAGAGATGCCGGAGTTGCCCTGTAGGGGGAGCTGCAGGTGGGATGGCAGATCCAGGTCCTGGTGAAATGGAACACGTGGGAGAAGTTTCCTCTACATCAGGGGTGTCAAACTCAATTTTTTCATGGGCCGCATCAGCAGTAGGGTTGTCTTCAAAGGGCCAGTTGTATCTGGGGTGCGCTACATACAGAGTGCAGGGTTCAGGAGTTCACTTTGTACAGAGTGCAGGGTTCAGGTGTGTGCTAAGTACAGAGTGCAGGGTTCAGGTGTGTGCTAAGTACAGAGTGCAGGGTTCAGGTGTGTGCTAAGTACAGAGTGCAGGGTTCAGGTGTGTGCCAAGTACAGAGTGCAGGGTTCAGGTGTGTGCCAAGTACAGAGTGCAGGGTTCAGGTGTGTGCCAAGTACAGAGTGCAGGGTTCAGGTGTGTGCTAAGTACAGAGTGCAGGGTTCAGGTGTGTGCTAAGTACAGAGTGCAGGGTTCAGGTGTGTGCTAAGTACAGAGTGCAGGGTTCAGGTGTGTGCTAAGTACAGAGTGCAGGGTTCAGGTGTGTGCTACGTACAGAGTGCAGGGTTCAGGAGTTCACTTTGTACAGAGTGCAGGGTTCAGGTGTGTGCTACGTACAGAGTGCAGGGTTCAGGCGTGTGCTACGTACAGAGTGCAGGGTTCAGGCGTGTGCTATGTACAGAGTGCAGGGTTCAGGCGTGTGCTATGTACAGAGTGCAGGGTTCAGGAGTTCACTTTGTACAGAGTGCAGGGTTCAGGCGTGTGCTACGTACAGAGTGCAGGGTTCAGGCGTGTGCTATGTACAGAGTGCAGGGTTCAGGAGTTCACTTTGTACAGAGTGCAGGGTTCAGGCGTGTGCTACGTACAGAGTGCAGGGTTCAGGAGTTAACTTTGTACAGAGTGTAGGGTTCAGGCGTGTGCTACGTACAGAGTGCAGGGTTCAGGCGTGTGCTACGTACAGAGTGCAGGGTTCAGGAGTTAACTTTGTACAGAGTGCAGGGTTCAGGCGTGTGCTACGTACAGAGTGCAGGGTTCAGGAGTTCACTTTGTACAGAGTGCAGTGTTCAGGCGTGTGCTGCGTACAGAGTGCAGGGTTCAGGCGTGTGCTACGTACAGAGTGCAGGGTTCAGGAGTTCACTTTGTACAGAGTGCAGGGTTCAGGTGTGTGCTGCGTACAGAGTGCAGGGTTCAGGCGTGTGCTACGTACAGAGTGCAGGGTTCAGGAGTTCACTTTGTACAGAGTGCAGGGTTCAGGCGTGTGCTACGTACAGAGTGCATGGTTCTGGAGTTCACTTTGTACAGAGTGCAGGGTTCAGGCGTGTGCTACTTACAGAGTGCAGGGTTCAGGCGTGTGCTACGTACAGAGTGCAGGGTTCAGGAGTTCACTTTGTACAGAGTGCAGGGTTCAGGCGTGTGCTACGTACAGAGTGCAGGGTTCAGGCGTGTGCTACGTACAGAGTGCAGGGTTCAGGAGTTCACTTTGTACAGAGTGCAGGGTTCAGGCGTGTGCTGCGTACAGAGTGCAGGGTTCAGGAGTTCACTTTGTACAGAGTGCAGGGTTCAGGTGTGTACTGCGTACAGAGTGCAGGGTTCAGGAGTTCACTTTGTACAGAGTGCAGGGTTCAGGCGTGTGCTGCGTACAGAGTGCAGGGTTCAGGAGGACGTTACGAGGGGTGCACTGAGTTTTGTAACCCCTCCCCTCATGAAGCTTCCCCACGGAGCAGAGGTTGGGAGCAGGAGGTGGCAGAATGGGGTTCCAGTCATGTTCCAGCTGTAAAACTGGATGTGAGGGCCACATGACAAGGCCTGGAGGGCCATTGTGTTTGACATACGTGCCAGGGGTGACAGGTGTTTGTATTGATGTTCGCTTAATCCAGTAATAGGGACTTCTGTTGTCGCACCCGGGTCAATCTTAGTCTGGTCCTCGGAATATCCTAATCATTACCTGACATATCTAGAGGTCAGGAATGCTGCGGCGGGGATGTCCTACAGGAAAATGCGAATTGCAGATGGTGGAAATGTTGTATTGGACTGTAAAGGATTGTGTTGCTGTAATTCTATCCCTGCTAGAGATTTTTGCATAGCGCACTGCGGCCCGTGTCCTCCATAACCAACGAGGTCCATTTCCAATAACCATTCCTGAAATGTGATATTTCCTTCGAAAGGAAATTCTTGTGCTTTCGTTTAATGTCAATTTTTGACCCTTTAAGCTGTCCATTCTTGGAGCGTCTCTTGCCTGTTCTTTACTGCTAGATCCAATTATTGGAGAGTTACCTTTGAATATTTTTAAACAAGCATTGGGAAGATTGGGAAACTGAAATAAGCTACAAGGACCTGGTGTACAAGCAAATAATAGTTTGAGGTTTTCCATGCCCTCATCCCAGGCAAACTGCACCACCACTGCAGATGCCAGGCCTTAAATGCTGGCATACCTGACATGCAATGCATTCTCGAATGCCACCAGCAAGTGTGAGACGAGCTCCTCCGGCGGAAAAGCCCACCAACGCATTTGTTTTTTTACGTCTGAACAATTGGACAATCTGAAAAGACAGAACTTGCAGAATCAGAATCCGTCCTCAGCTGCAGGACCTTGGGGTGCTTCTCAACACGTCCTTCTTTTATCGGTTCCAGGAAGACAACGTGCCGACTGGCTCCAGCTTTGCGACTGTTTGACCCATCTGTGGCTGGAGGGGTCCCACAAAGGATGGAGGACTGAGCACTGCTCTCCTGCGGAGGACTCGGAGTCTGTGGCGGCTTTGAGCAGCAACGGAAACAGCGACAAGGAGTCATGTAGAGATAGATAAAAACCAAGACAAGGCTGACCACGCAGCCCAAGAGGGTGGTGAGACCGGTATTGAAGGACTCTTCGGGCTTGGGGAAATGCACAGTGACATTAACCTCATGAGTAGCGTTATAACTGAGCCTTCTGTTTACCGCAATACACAGGTAGACTCCTGAATTCCATGGCTGAGCCTTGTGAATTTCTAAAGTGCCATTGGGATGTATCTTGAAGCTTTGGTTACTGTTCCCCGGAGGAAAGATAAAGTCGTAGGCTGGCGAAATCCATAAGAAGGTCGTGTTTTCCTGCGGCAAACTGGTATTACAAGTCACCATGAGTCGTTTCCCAACAAGAACTTTGAGTCCCAGGTCAGGGATGTGTTGGCCTAGTCCAAAAGAGCAATTATCAAACCCGCTCTGAGATTGCAAGATCCGAATGACCGCTCGTCGCTTTCCCATGTAAAGACAGGTGTGTTCCCGGGAGAATTCCAGTACAGAAGAAAAGCCCCGGTGCTCCCAGTGGCTGAGCAGCATAAACAGGGCACAGTTACAAGTTAGTGGGTTATTGTGCAAGTACAGCCCATTCTTGATGAAGGCGGGAAGTGAGGAAACCTCCTCTACTGGCAACTCTGAAAACTTGTTGGAGGACAGATCTAGGGTACGGAGATGGGGGTTCGTCAGATTCTGCATGGAACTGAATGCAAAGCTGGTCAGGTTATTCCAGCTCAGGTAGATTTTACGGATGTTGCCCAGGCGGGTGAAGGCCATCTCCTCAACGTAGGTGATGAAGTTGTTGTATAGAAGAAGTTCCTCCAGTTTAAAGAGTGTCTGGAATAATTCCACCTGCACGGTCTGGAGATGGTTTGAAGACAGGTCTAGGTGTCTAAGCTCCGTGGCGTTGCGAAAGGCACCGACGGACAGAGATTTTAAATGATTGTGGCTTAGTCGCAGAATGTGCAGATGTGGGATGTTGGCCAGCCAGTTGTCACGAAGAGACGCGATGGAGTTATGGCTCAGGTCCATACTGGTGGATGTGGCTGGCAGATATTCCGGCACGTTAATCAGGCTAACTTTTGTACAGCTTAGGAGGTCGGAGGCACAGATACATTTGGATGGGCATCCAGAAGTAAATGATAAAGTGTCCATCGCTAGGAAGACCACCAGGCTTCGTATCCATTCCCCCCAGCGGTGGCCAGTTCTCATGGTGTCTGATCAATCTCCTCGCCTCCGCTCTACAGATTCTAATTCCGTCTCGGTGAGCAGATGTGGACTGTCGGTCTGCTAATCATTGTTAAATACGACTCTAATGTTCCGGAATGATATTGGGTAGATGGTACCTGGGACAGAGCAGGATGGATGATGAGATGAAGAATTTATAAAGCTGCCAACATCTTCTCTCTCTCTCCCTCTCTCTCTCAGAGAACATGAACTTCTCAGACAAGGACAATGACTTGGGCACAAAGCGTCATCTTCTTCTTGATCAATACCTTGTGGTAAGTGGTGGCCTTTCTTTTTACGCGGAGAATAGAAGAGTCCTTATCTGTTCTGATGAGGCTGCCGGTGAATAGACTTTGTAGAGAGTTGAATCAATGCCGGAGTCCTCTTACAGTTGCTGATTGAGGCTGTCTGTACTGGAAGCACTTCTGACTCTTCCTCCCTCCCTCCCGATGTCTCATTGTCTTCTCCGTCATTGGCTGTATAGCGCTCACTCGTCCCTCCCTGAATAATATTCTCAATGGCTCTCTAGCTACTTTATGAAACGCTTGGAGGGGCAGAGATCCCAACTCCAATCCTACGAAATGACAGCGTGGGAAAAACCATCAGCGAGGGCCACTGAGCAGATGTGGGGGGGCCCCTGGGGTCATGCAATGGCCATCTCAATAGTGTTAGAGAAAGAGCTGACCTGTGATCATGAGAGTGATTACGACGTAATGGACATGTCTACTTCCCACCAATTAGTAGCTTGCACTGGTGTGTATTGGGAGTAATGGGAACGGGAATGACGTTACAGATAAAACTTTTATTGCTACAATTACATTTGTAATAAAGGAATATTAGTCTGGGCTGGTTGTGCAAAGATTTTAGGACTCCCCTTTCACTCACTTTATTAAACAATCGTCCTACCTCTGCCTTTTTGTGTGGAGGATGGTGGGATGAAATCTTTTTTTTTTTTTTTTTATTTGATTTTTGATTTAGTTTTCCAAGAGAGATTTTATAGAAGGTGAACGGCTTAAAGTGATATTAAACACACACTGTTTAATTTACATTGTCCCTTCTATTTCTGTATGGGGATGATGGCACTAATTATTTTCATAATTTTTATAATCATAAAAATAAGTACCCTTTTCCTAATCGATATACAACTGTCACATGACCCAGCTCTCTCCCAGCCTGTCTGCAGGAAAACAGAAGTAGCTGCTTTTTAAAAGTATATACTTAATATATATATTTTTGTTTTCATTTTACAGTGCATAGTGCAGCTATTTTGTATATTGTATAAGTAGGAGGAGCTTCAAGTCCTCTGCTGCTGGTCACCTGTTCAAAAAAAAAAAAAGAAAATAAAAAAGCTATTGAAATAATAGTTAAAAAAAAAAAAAAAAAAGAATTTATGTCAATAATTTTTTTTAACCACTTGACTCCGGAAGATATTTAACCTCCTTTTATTTATATTTATTTATTGATTTTTATATATATATATATATATATATATATATATATATCTATATCTCGTTTTTTTTAATATATATATATATTGTTGAAGATTTAACCTCCTTGGTGACCAGGCCATTTTTTGCGATACAATTGCGCGGCCACGCAATGCTGTACCCAAACAAAATGTATGGTCGTTTTTTTTTTTGGGTGGTATTTATTTGATCACCTCTGCGGTTTTAATTTTTTGCGCAATAGACAAAAAGATTGACAATTCTGGAAAAAAAATTGTACTTTTACTTTTCTACTATAAAACATATCCAATAAAAAATTTTTAACCACTTGACCTCTGGAAGATATTTAACCCCCTTTATTTATTTATTTAAATATATATATATTGTTTTTATAGTTGAAGATTTAACACCCTTGGTGACCAGGCTATATTTTGCGATACAATTGCGCAGTCGTGCGACGCTGTACCCAAACAAAATGTATATCCTTTTTTCCCACAAATAGAGCTTTCTTTTTGGTGGTATTTGATCACCTCTGCGGTTTTTTTTTAATTTTTTGTGCAATAAATAAAAAGACTGACCTGGAAAAAAATTATACTTTTACTTTTCTACTATAAAACATAGCCAATAAATTTTTTTTAACCACTTGACCTCTGGAAAATATTTAACCCCCTTTATTCATTTATAAATAAGTAGGTTATTGAAGATTTAGACCCCGTTCACACTGGGGCGATCCGACTTGCCGGGGCGACCTCACAGGTCGCGGTGCGCAGCTCGCACCGCGACCTCGGAGCGGCCGACACGGACTTCATAACATTGAAGTCAATGCAGGTCGCTCCAGGTCGCCCCAAAGAAGCTCCGGACTCTTTTTCTAAGTCGGAGCGACTTGTGTCGCTCCTATTAGAACGGGTCCACAGCTTCTCTATGGCAGGTGACCTACGGCGACCTGTCAGGCGACCAGGTCGCCTGACAGGTTGCCCCAGTGTGAACGGGGTCTTAACCTCCTTGGTGACCAGGCCAATTTTTGCGATACAATTGCGCGGCCGCGTGATGCTGTACCTAAACAAAATGTATGTCCTTTTTTCCCACAAATAGAGCTTTCTTTTTGGTGGTATTTGATCACCTCTGCAGTTTTAATTTTTTGCACAATAAACAAAAAGACTGACAATTCTTGAAAAAAAAAAAAAAATGTACTTATACTTTTCTACTATGAAACGCGTCCAATAAAAAAAAAAAAAAAATCGAATTTCTTCATAAGTTTAGGCCAATATGTATTCTGCTGTTTATTGATTGGTTTTCGCAAAAGTTATAGTGTCTACAAACTATGGGATATTTTTATTTATTTTTTACTAGTAATAGCAGAGAACAGCGACTTATAGCGGGACTGCGATACTGCGACGGACATTCTGACACTAATTGGCAGGTGCCGGCAGACATCGAGTCCGCAGAACCCGCTATTCACAGCGGGAGGGAGACCCCGGCGGTGTGCATGCGCGCACCCTACCCAGAAGAGCTGGTTAACGTGTATATATAGCGTACTGCTGCTGTCCTGTAGCAGTAAAACTTCTATTGGGTAGACAGTAAGTGGTTAATTGGCATACAAACATATATATTTGAAATCAAATCTTTATTATTTTTTGGCAATAACCTAGTATGGGCAGAGTTCACTAAATACTGAGCATGTGCAGAGCTGCCAACACTGCTCTGCAAAATCCTTAGCTGCAGTGGGGACATGGACAGAAGGGGGGAGACAGAGAACAGCGGGATCAACCAGTTTGCAGAACACATAAAACAGATCTCATAGGGGATGAGTGAGTATGAACAGAATGGAATAGACCATTTATTGATCGTTTATGATGTGAGATAAGGGACACTTTTACTTTCAGTCCCGGTTCACACTATAGCGATAATGGACATCGCATGTGATTTGGAGCGCACTTCTGTTAAAATCACATACAATGTCTGTGCGATGCAAATTCAGCCATACAGATTGTATGGCTGAATTCGCATCGGATTCGGACATAACACGCACAGGACCCTTTTTCGGGTCCGCAGCAGAATCTGATTGCATGGTGGTTCACACAAATGCGATCTGATTCATGTCCGAACTGTCAGTTCGCACTGCAATATGTGAACTGATCTGGGGGTGTCGTTCACCTTGTATTGACACCCCCAGCAAGCCTGTTTTTGTGGCTCACCAATGGTTTACATCTTGTGGTGAACCCTCTGTATTCACTCTGGTGAAGTCTTCTCTTGATTGTTGACTTTGACACACATACACCTACCTCCTGGAGAGCGTTCCTGATCTGACACACATACACCTACCTCCTGGAGAGTGATCTTGATCTGACACACATACACCTACCTCCTGGAGAGTGATCTTGATCTGGCCAACTGTTGTGAAGGGTGTTTTCTTCACCAGGGAAAGAATTCTTCGGTCATCCACCACAGTTGTTTTCCGTGGTCTTCCGGGTCTTTTGGTGTTGCTGAGCTCACCGGTGCGTTCTTTCTTTTTAAGGATGTTCCAAACAGTTGATTTGGCCACACCTAATGTTTTTGCTATCTCTCTGATGGGTTTGTTTTTGTTTTTTCAGCCTAATGATGGCTTGCTCGCTCTTTTGATCTCATATTGAGAGTTGACAGCAACAGATTCCAAATGCAAATAGCACACTTGAAATGAACTCTGGACCTTTTATCTGCTCCTTGTAAATGGGATAATGAGGGAATAACACACACCTGGCCATGGAACACCTGATCAGCCAATTCTCCCATTACTTTTGTTCCCTTTTGAAAGTGGGAGGCACATATACAAACTGTTGTAATTCCTACACCTTTCACCTGATTTGGATGTAAATACCCTCAGATTAAAGCTGAAAGTCTGCAGTTACAGCACATCTTGTTTGTTTCATTTCAAATCCATTGTATTGATGTATAGAGCCAAAAAGATTAGAAGTGTGTCAATGTCCCAATATCTATGGACCTGACTGTACATGATTTACTAGAGGAATTCAGTGAGAGATATGGATGTGGCTTCGATTTTGGAAGAGTTGAGGTGCAGCAGTGGTAAAATCTGGATGAGCAATTAAAGATGGGGGAAGAAGCTGCAGGACAGTAGAAAATGAAGCTGCACTGGGTGTGTTGGCAGCCAAGGGTTACTTAAGCCGCCAAGGTACAAGAAGGGTTACAGATGGAGTGAAAGAGAAAGTGATGATGCATTACAGGAGGAACCAAGGTATGGAAAAGGAGAATGGATCCAGGAAAGGGTAACAGACTGAGCAGAGGCATGGAAATAAGCATGGGCGGAGTTGAGGTTTAAGTAATGGAGGTGCAGGAAAGGCTTATGGATAGAATGAGGATACAGGAAAGAGTTACAGATTGATGGAGTGCGGAGAATGGTTATCGATAGATTAAGGGTTCAAGAAAGAGTTACGGATGTGTTGTGGTGGAGAGGGAGCGAGAGAGAGAGCTAGGGATGGGATGGGAGTGCAGAGGATGGTTAGGGATGGAGTGAAGGTGCGGGAAAGGGTTACAAATGAGGTGGAGGTGTGGGAGTTACGATTGGAGCGGAGTTTCGGGAAAGAATATTGGATGCAGTGGGGGTGATAGAAAGAGTTATGGATGGGGGGGGGCAGGGTGCAGGAGAAACTTAAGGGTGCAGCAAAGAACCTGTGCAAGAAAAGGTTGGGGATGAAGTAGGGGGGGTGCAGCAAAGGACTATGTAGTAGTGCAGGAAAGGGTTACAGACTGAGGGGCTGTGGGTGCAGGAAAGGGTTACAAATAGGATGTGCAGGAAAGAGCTATTGGTGGAGCTAGGGTGTGGAAAAGGGTTATGGATGAAGGGGGGAGGGTGCAGGAGAAACTTAAGGATGGAGCAAGGAACCTGTGCAAGTAAGGGTTGGGGTGAAGTAGGGGGTGCAGCAAAGGACTATGAAGTAGTGCAGGAAAGGGCTACAGACTGAGGGGCTGTGGGTGCAGGAAAGGGTTACAAATAGAAGGATGTGGGGGAAAGGGCTATTGGTGGACCTAGGGTGTGGAAAAGGGTTATGGATGAAGGGGGGCAGGGTGCAGGAGAAACTTAACGATGGAGCAAGGAACCTGTGCAAGAAAGGGTTGGGGGTGCAGCAAAGGACTATAGATGAAGTGGTGCCGGAAAGGGTTACAGACTGAGGGGCTGTGGGTGCAGGAAAGGGTTACACATAGAAGGATGTGTGGGAAAGCGCTATTGGTGGAGCTAGGGTGTGGAAAAGGGTTATGGATGAAGTAGGAAGCCCTTTTGCAGAAAAAGGTTGCAGTTGGCAGTGGATAGTTCAAAAAAGGGTTCTGGATGGAGAGGGGGTGTTAGAAAGGGTTATGGGTAGAGTGGGGGTGTGGGAAGGGTTATAGGTGGAGAGGGTGTGGGAAAAGGTTACAAGCAGAGGATGTGGGGAGGGGGGTGGAAACATGTTATAGACAAGTATGGAGGCTGTGCAAGAATAGGTTATGGATGGAAGGAAGTGTTAACGGAAGGGTTAAAAAGTTATGGAGTGTAGGGAGCCTGTGCAGATGATTTGGGGGGGTGAAAGGATTATCACTGGAACAGGGTGCCTTTGCAGGAATGGGTTACATATGGGGGGGGGGGGGGGGTAAAGGATTTTCGCTAGAGTAGGGTGCCTGTGCAGGAGTAGATTACATGTGGAGTGGGGTTTTGGAACAGGTCATTGATGGAGGGGGGGGGGTGGGTAAGGATTATGGATGGAAACAGGTGGGGGAAAGGTTTCTAGATGGTAGTTGGGGGGCCTTTACAGTAAAGGGTTACAGGTGGAAGGGGTTGTGGGAAAGGGGTATGGATAGAGTAAAGAGCCTGTGCAGGAGTGGGTTACATGTGGAGTGGGGTTTTGGAACAGGTTATTGATGGAGGGGGGGGGGAGTAAGGGAAAGGGGTATGGATGAAGAGGGGTGTAGGAAAGGGTTATGGATAGAGTAGGGATCCTGTGCAGGAAAGGGTTACAGGTGGAAGGGGTTGTGGGAAAAGGGTATGGATAGAGTAGGGATCCTGTGCAGGAAAGGGTTACAGGTGGAAGGGGTTGTGGGAAAGGGGTATGGATAGAGTAGGGATCCTGTGCAGGAGTGGGTTTTTGGAACAATTTATTGATGAAGGGGGGTATATGAAAGTATTATGGATGGAGGGGGGGGTGAGGGAACAGGTTATAAATGGAGTGGGGGGGGGGTTAGGGGAGAGTTGCAAATGGAGGGGGTGAGGGAAAGGGTTAATGGAGTAGGGAACCTCTACAGGAAAGGGTTATGGAGGGAGGGAGGGTGGTGAGGGAAAGGGAACCTGTGCAGGAAAGGGTTCTGGATGGAGTAGGGAGCAATTCCAAGAAAGGGTTTCTGGTGGAAAGGGTTCTGGATGGAGTAGGGAGTGTTTGCAGGAAAGGTTTACGGGTGGAAAGGGTTCTAGATGGGAGTAGGGAGCGTTTGCAGGAAAGGGTTCTGGATGGAGTAGGGAGCGTTTGCAGCAAAGGGTTACGGGTGGAAAGGGTTCTGGATGGAGTAGGGAGTGTTTGCAGGAAAGGGTTACCAGTGGAAAGGGTTCTGGATGGAGTAGGGAGCGTTTGCAGGAAAGGGTTATGGGTGGAAAGGGTTCTGGATGGAGTAGGGAGCATTTGCAGGAAAGGGTTACGGGTGGAAAGGGTTCTGGATGGAGTAGGGAGCAATTTCAGGAAAGTGTTCTGGATTGAGTAGGGAGCGTTTGCAGGAAAGGGTTACGGGAGGAGCGGGGAGCTGTAATGTGAGTATTTCCCTCTCACTCTTGGCTTCACTTTGTGAGGATTTAATGGACAGGAGATGTGATCTGGGGCCTCCCCAGGGCCTCATTTTATTTATTTCTAATGCAGGAGAGACACCCGCAGCCAGAAAGACGGTCCGACAATCCAGCTGTCAGCTCCCAAGCTTCACAACTCGGAGTTCCTGTTTAATATCTTATGGTTTTCATAGGGCAAAGCATGCTGGGACTTGTAGTTCACCGGTATAACTTTCTGGTCCTGCATCTGACTAATTTTACCAGCCTGTGACACTAAGGGGGGGATTTACTAAATCTGGTGCAGCTGTGCACGGTAGCCAATCAGCTTCTAATTTCAGCTTGTTCAGTTAAGCTTTGATAATAAAACCTGGAAGCTGATTGGTTTCTATGCAGAGCTGCACCAGATTTTGCACTCTCCAGCTTTAGTAAATCTCCCCCAATGAGACTCCTCCACCTCTAACAACATCATGGCCAATTATGCGATCGGCTATGGAAACCGCCGGTTCTCCCAACTCTGCGAGGGCCCTTATTCAGCAGCCGTCCGGTCACTCTCATACGTTTAGCACTAGGTGGCGCCGTATTCTGTTGCATAATTCTGTTTCCTGTACATGTGCTGGAGACTCGTAGTCAATGTCTGCGCTGTGTATCCGCTTGTATTTTATTAATATTTAAGAAGATTTCATCACAAGTGGCTCAATGCAAAAGAGGAGGAAAAATCTTTCCGCCATCTATATGGGAACATTCAACGAATCTCAGGTGCAGGCTGGAGCTCTGGGCATGCGCCAAAAAATGAGGGGTGGAGCCTTGTGTACAGAGCGGAGGATGGATGAGTGCCGGGATTGCAAGGCTCATTGGAACATCTGTCCTGTTGGGCTCCAGTGCACATTTTCTGCAGATTTTATGGAGAAATACCTCAAATGTTATGTTTCTTGGGATATATCCAGTGCTGTATTAATATGATAAAAATTAGAAATCACTTAGATCTGCGGTCTACAAACTGCAGCAATTTGCCTGCCTTTATCTGGCCCTTGGGCCATCCATTCCTCCCACTGATATGAGGCACTATGCTCCCGCTAATACCAACAATGGGCCACTATCCCTCCCACTGACACCAACAATGGGGCATTATCCCTCCCACTGATACCAGTGATGGGCCACTATCCCTCCCAGTGACGCCAGTGATGGGCCACTATCCCTCCCACTGACACCAGTGATGAGTCACTATCCCTCCCACTGACACCAGTGATGGGCCACTTACCCTCCCACTGACAACAATGATGGGGCACTATCCCTCCCACTGACACCAGTGATGGGGCACTATCCCCTCCCACTGACACCAGTGATGGGGAACTATCCCCTCCCACTGACACCAGTGATGGGGCACTATCCCCTCCCACTGACACCAATGATGAGGCACTATCCTCCCACTGACACCAGTGATGGGGCACTATTCCTCCCACTGACACCAGTGATGGGGCACTGTCCCTCCCACTGACACCAGTGATGGGGCACTATTCCTCCCACTGACATCAGTGATGGGCCACTTACCCTCCCACTGACACCAGTGATAGGCCACTATCACTCCCACTGACATCAGTGATGGGGCACTATCCCTCCCACTGACACCAGTGATGGGGCACTATCCCCTCCCACTGACACCAATGATGAGGCACTATCCTCCCACTGACACCAGTGATGGGACACTATTCCTCCCACTGACACCAGTGAATGGGGCACTGTCCCTCCCACTGACACCAGTGATGGGGCACTATTCCTCCCACTGACACCAGTGATGGGGCACTATTCCTCCCACTGACACCAGTGATGGGGCACTATTCCTCCCACTGACATCAGTGATGGGCCACTTACCCTCCCACTGACACCAGTGATAGGCCACTTACCCTCCCACTGACACCAGTGATGGGCCACTATCACTCCCACTGACACCAGTGATGGGGCACTATCCCCTCCCACTGACACCAGTGATGGGGCACTATCCCCTCCCACTGACACCAATGATGAGGCACTATCCTCCCACTCACACCAGTGATGGGACACTATTCCTCCCACTGACACCAGTGAATGGGGCACTGTCCCTCCCACTGACACCAGTGATGGGGCACTATTCCTCCCACTGACACCAGTGATGGGGCACTATTCCTCCCACTGACACCAGTGATGGGGCACTATTCCTCCCACTGACACCAGTGATGGGGCACTATTCCTCCCACTGACATCAGTGATGGGCCACTTACCCTCCCACTGACACCAGTGATAGGCCACTTACCCTCCCACTGACACCAGTGATGGGCCACTATCACTCCCACTGACATCAGTGATGGGGCACTATCCCCTCCCACTGACACTAGCGATGGGGCACTATCCCCTCCCACTGACACCAATGATGAGGCACTATCCTCCCACTGACACCAGTGCATTTTTTACTCTCACTGGCCATAGTCTGGCCCCCCTAAAGTCTGAAGGACCGCAAACTTGTCCTTTGTTGGCTTAGAGTATTATATATTCTTATCAATGAAGTGCATTGGGTTGGCGGATGCTGCCATGGGGCCAATCCCTGCATAGTATTAGGGAGGTGGGAGAACGGAGTCTGTACATTTTAATGGGTTTGGGGAGTATGTGGGCTTCCTAGAGCTGAACTCTTGACAAATGTATTTTAAAAAAAAAATGCAGCTAATATAAGTACCTGTATCTATCCTAGTATCCGCCTCCTATAACCATTCAGGCTGGAAGATGGGACGGTACCAGGAGCCAATCAGTCCTTGCTGCAAAGCACTTATGCTGACAGGAGAAGACAGCAGAGTAGTGACCTTATCAGCTGCTGCTCCTTTATTGTCCAGCCAGCAGGCTGAGGGTGTGTACTGAACCCGGATGTGCTGTCTGGCAGGTATTTCACCTAAAATAAACTCAGGTTCTCTGGAAAATGTTTGTACATAATTTGGGGTGCAGGCCAGGAATTTCCTCAACTCCACCCTAAAATGCCTCAACAACCCAGGGAGCTATGGACACCGGCGGGATGACGTCACGGCCACAGTGGACTCAGCACTATTGCCAACCCTCAACCTTACAGAGAAGCGCCGGAGCGTCGCGGTCACGCGAGCACATAATAAAAGGAGCAAAAAAACGGTATTTATGAAGCGATTTGTTACAAAATGTGCACAGAAAGGATTGGAGCAAAGGGGAAACGTCTTCTACAGGTAAGTTATTGGGTAGCCTTTCCTTCTACTTTGCTGGCTGTTGCAAGTGTCTTGACCTTTATTATTGGGAACCCCCCAATATCCAGCTCTACCAAACTCCTTCTAGATATCTCCGCTACCGCAGCAGGTCGTCATCATCCCACGGCTAATTCTGATATGTGCCATTGATGGTTGTATAATGTGTATGAGGAATATAATCTGAAATGTGATTGTCTGCATTCTCCTACATTTCCTCTGTTTACTTCCTCAGGATCCAGCGAGCCACCGGCGTATTATTGGCGGATCCTTGCTTCCAACTGCGCTCCATCCAGTACTTGCTGGGGCAGATAGAGCCCAATACCCTGGGAGCTGCAGCGCCCCCTGCTGATAAAAAGCATTTCTCCCTGCAGGCCTGTAAGTACCAACATCTCTGGGCGCATACGGCCTCTGTGTGATATACTTACATGTATATAGAGACCCCCTCATATACTGATCTGTACATAGAGAAACCGCCCCTTTATATAGTGATATGTACGTGAATACACCCCAATATACTGATATGTACATAGAGACACCTCTTATATGGTGATATGTACATGGATACACCGCAATATAGTGATCTGCACATAGATGCACCCCAATATAGTGATATGTACATAGATACACCCCAATATACTGATATGTACATAGAGACACCCTGGTATAGTGATCTGTACATAGATACACCCCAATATACTGATATGTACATAGAGACACCCCAATATACTGATATGTACATAGAGACACCCTGGTATAGTGATATGCACATAGATACACCCCAATATAGTGATATGCACATAGAGACACCCCAATATAGTGATATGTACATAGAGACACCCCTGGTATAGTGATCTGCACATAGATACACCCCAATATAGTGATCTGTACATAGATACACCCCAATATAGTGATCTGTACATAGAGACACCCCAATATAGTGATCTGTACATAGACACCCCAATATACTGATATGTACATAGAGACACCCTGGTATAGTGATCTGTACATAGATACACCCCAATATACTGATATGTACATAGAGACACCCCAATATAGTGATATGTACATAGAGACACCCCAATATAGTGATATGTACATAGAGACACCCCAATATAGTGATATGTACATAGAGATTCCCCCCGAAGTACTGATATATACATAGTGATCCTACCCCCCTGATGTACTGATATGTACATAGAGATCCCGATCCCCTTCCCATTGTACTGATATGTACATAGAGATCCCCCCCGACATACTGATATGTACATAGAGATCCCCCCCGACATACTGATATGTACATAGAGATCCCCCCCGACATACTGATATGTACATAGAACCACCCCCTGCACCCACCCCTCTCTGATATACTCATTTGCACTTAGAGACCCCCCCCCCTGATATACCGAAATGTACATAGAGACCCCCTAAGATACTGATATGTACATAGACTACCCCCCAATATACTGAAATCTACAGAGAGACTCCCCGATATACTGATGTATATAAATAGTGACCCCCGAGTAGAAGAAGAAAGGGGGGGCAGTAGCCATCACACGTCTGACATTTTGAGGTTTTCTGCTTTAAAGTGTTTTTTTTTAATTAATAAACACAAAATATGTAACACTAAAGCGAGAAAAGATTAGCGGGACGGAATTTGTTTTCCGATGAGATGAGACGATTAGAGCTGAACTTTAGGCAGAAATTATCCTTTCTCTGACCCCCACCAGTCATTAATCCTCACGGCACCCCCCATCATCCATTCTTTGGGCACCCCCCAATTATCTATCCTCTTCCCTTCTCAATCAGTCCTATGGACACCATGTTCCTCCATCATCCATACCCTGGGCATCCCTCTAATTATCTGTCCTCTGGGCCCCCAATAACTCATCCTCTGAGCCCCCCAATCAACCATTAGGGTAGGGTAACCCCCCCAACACTCATCCATCCAATGTGCTCCATACCTCCTGTTATCCATCCTTTAGGCACCCCTCCAATCATAAATCATTTCAACCCCCCAAATCATCTATTCTCTGGGCACCATGCCTTTTTTGGGGATGTTCAGAGGATGGTTAACCAAAGACGTGTTGCCCAGAGGATAGATGATTTGCGGGGTGCCGAGAGGGGTGATGATTGGGAGGATCCCCTAATGATGAATAACAGGGTGGTGTAGTGCCTATTTGATGGATGATTGGGGGGGGGGGTGCCCAGAGGATGATCAATTGGGGGGCTCAGTGGATGGATTATTGGGGGGCCCAGAGGACAGATGATTGGAGGTTTGCCCTGGGGATGGATAATAGGGAATTGTCGTGTCCAGAGGATGACTGATTGAGAAGAGCCAGAGGATAGATGATTGGAAATTGAGCCAGAGGATAGATGGTTGGAAATTGAGCCAGAGGATAGATGATTGGAAATGGGACCAGAGGATAGATGATTGAGGGGGTGCTCAGAGGATGGTTAGCCAATCATCCATCTTCTAGCCGCCACATTGTCCCTCTCATCCATTTTCTGGCAAGTATAACACCCCTTCAATAAGCCTTTCACTGGCACGGTGCCCCCCCCCCCCCATACCACCTGGCCAACGTGGTACCCTTCCTCCGTCATCCATCGCTCCATTCCCAGTAGCACAGGATGGATCGTGTGAAGAGAACAGGATATTTTATTAATGTGCCGAGTATTTATAGAAAGCTCTATTTCTGGATAGAAAAATGACCTGTGGGAGAGATTGGACACAATTCCCTGGAGGTTGTCATCGCTGCCGTCCTTGTTTGTTCCTCGCTTGTAACCCTTTAACTGCCAACACACCCATAAAATGGAGGAACCAGAACCTCCCACCTCGCCATTCAACTGCCTATGAAAAATACTGGATGGCGGCCATGTTGGGGGGCCTCATGCCGCAGTGAGGCTGAATTGTCATTTGGTTGTTGTAATAATAATAATGTCCTATTCCACAATATTAAAAATACTAAAAAACATCAATTCTATGAAAGTTGTATACTATATTTGCATACTCTTCAAATTTTGGCAGAAGCTGCACCCATAATTGATTTCTCTGTTTGGGATGGCTGACTCCTGACATTCAGCACTGTCAGGGATCCTTTTCCGGGAGATCTCTCCCCTTCTTTTATTGAGTGACTGAACATCTGACTTTTTCAGCAGAACTGCTTTTAGCACCGGCCTCGGTTCTCCATCTCTTCCTATGAAGAGTCCATTAGAGGCAGCGAGAATACAATACCTGGCGCCCTCTGAGGGACTCTACAGGAATATATGGAGAGGTCAGGAAAGTGGATGTAGTAAGCCATCATTTCTTTCATTCTTCGACGGACACAGCGCTCCAAATCATAACTAGGCGGTTATATTGCCTCCTCCAGGAGTAGGACTAGGCCGAACAAAAAACACCTGGCTACACCCATGGGCCGTCTTCAGCTTGATATATAACCCCCCTCTCTGCTCTAGGTAATCAGTTTTAATTTGTCTAGTCAGGAGTAAGGACCTAGGTTCCCGGCTGGGTCCTAGCAGTTCTTTTCTCCTTCCTTACATCTTTTTTGTTTTATTCTCTCGGGAGATCTACAATTAACTACCGGGCAGGGCGACAGGCTGGATAAACTATAGCCAATGGTCCGCCCAGCCAGTGAGCACATGCAGATCGCAGCTACGCGTTAGGTCGGCCGCGACATAGCCTCACGGAGAGAGGCTGGCCCATGAGTTAAACGTCTCTCAGGGTCACATACGACCAGGTGTGGGTCTGAGTCACAGCGGTCCCTTGGCCGACAGCTCCCCTACTTCGGTCGCAAAGATTCTTTCTGGAGCATTACCCACACCATGGAAGGGCAAGTAGAGTCCCCCCCTCTCCCCTTTTGACATTTTTTTGGGGTGGACGCGGGTAACCTCCAGGGTCCACTATGGTGAAGGCGAAGAAGTCCTCTTCCAGCAAGATATACCATTGTATGTCGAGAGTGTACATTTCTTGGTGTGAGTCGATTGGTGCTCATCCTCAATCCTTTCCTGTGGCTCGGTTCCTTAACCTTTCTTCAACAGGGTGTTGATCAGAAGTTGGTCTTGAGTACCATCAGGGGCCAGATGTCTGCCCTGGCAATCTTCTTTCAACAACCCCTAGCCATGCACTCTTTTTAGTTCGTACCTTCATTCAGGGGGTTCAACATGTGGCTCCACCTCCTTTGCCGCCATGGGATTTAAGTTTTAGTACTTTCAGTTCTCCAGAAATCTCCATTTGAGAAAATTTTCAAGAGATTCCCTTGTCTACGTTATCCCAGAAGGTGACATTCTTGGTGGATATTACCTTGGCCCAAAGGGTATGGGAATTGGCGGCATTATCCTATGGCAGTCCCTATTTAGTGGTCTATAGGAATAAAGTGGTTCTTTGTCCCTGTACATCATTCCTGCCCAAAGTTGTCTCTGACTTCCATTTGATAGAGGACATTGTGTTGCCTTCCTTGTGTCCCAAGCTTGCTTATCCCAGGGAATTTGCTTTGCATACCTTGGATGTGGTTTCATGCGATTCAGGTGTATCCGGCAGCTACCGAGTCCTTTCGGAGGGCAGACTCTCTTTTTGTGGTTACAGGCGGACCAAGGAAAGGGCTGGCCGCCTCTTCGGCTACCATCTCCAGATGGATCAGGCAGACGGTGACTCAGGCCTATTCCATTAAAGGTCAGGTTCCACCTTTCCCTGTCATGGCGCATTTTACTCGGGCACCGAGTACTTCTTGGGCCTTCCGACGTCGGGCACAAATATGGTAAGTTTGCAAGTTGGCCACTTGGTCGTCCGTGCATACCTTCACAAAATTCTATAAGGTAGATACTTTGGCATCTGCGGATGCTTTATTTGGCCGCAGAGTTTTAGAGCTGTTTAAGAGGGGCTGGTCCCTCTTGACAGTGTTTTTATTTACTCATTTTTCAGACTGGGCTCCTGTGACCAAGTTAAGGCTCCTGTGTCCTGGTTAAAGGCTCTTATATTTAGCCTTGGGTTATTTTTCCCACCCCTCATTTTTCTTTTGGCACTGCTTTTGGACGTTCCAGTAGTTATGATTTATGGAGTGCTGGGTCCGTTGATAAACGAAAGTGAAAATTGGATTTTTGTACTTACCGTAAAATCCATTTCTCTGAGTTAATCGGCGGACACAGCCCCCACCCCTCTATGGCCTTCTGATACTTCTAATACTGCGTGCTACTAAACTGATTACCTAGAGCAGAGAGGGGGGTTATATACCAGCTGAGGGCGGCCCATGGGCGTAGCCAGGTGTTTTTTGTTCTGCCTAGTCCCACTCCTGGAAGAGGCGATATAACCCAGTGGTTATGATTTATGGAGCGCTGTGTCCATTGATGAACTCAGAGAAATGGATTTTACGGTAAGTACAAAAATCCAATTTTTCCAAGGGGTGAAGGAAATCACCATTCAGAATCCACTACAGCCATAAATTGCTGTTGCTTGCTCCACCCACAATGGGAGAAATGTGATCTAGAGGGAGCGGATCAATCAGAAGCAACTCATTTAGTGAGAGTTTAAGAAAAAAAAGTTGCAATTCTTGCCAATTAATAAGCTGCAGATTTTTTAGCACATTTGTGTTAATCGGCTTTGTTTAAATCCATCATCTCACGGCTTCTCCTGTCTCTGAGCGTTTGTTGAATTTTTGTACGTTGCCTGGAATTAGGAATTGTAATGTCATTTTTGTCTCGATGCAGACACAGATTACATCACTGCCGAGGAGCTGAGTAAGGTGAGCCGGATGTTGGTGCATCTGAGTGAGGAGTCCAAACAAGCAGCGGCCACCACTCAGGTAAGTGTCATCTCAGCCTTGTATGGGGTCTGTGTAGGTCCCAGATCGCAGCCCTGATAGAGGGTGTTGTGTGTTGGCTGATGGTGGGATGTGGTGCAGTGGGTGACGATGGGGTGTCACGTGGTGGATGGATGATGACAGAGTGTCATACAGTGGCAGGATGTAGTGCAGTAGCAGGGTGTGGTAAGATGGCTGATGCCGGCATGCCGTTGTTGACAACGATGTCAGGCTGTAGCTCATGGTGGGTTGTTTTGCAGTGTCTGATGATGAGGTGTTGTATCATAGCTGGTGGTGGGTGGGGTATGATGCAGTGGCTGATGCTGGGATTTAGTGTGTTGGCTGGTGGTAGGGGGTCATGACTTAGCTGATGGCAGGGGGGTAGTACCGCAGGTTATGACCAGGTGTGGTTCAGTGGCTGCTGGAGGGGTAGTGTGCCAGGGCTGATGCTGGAATTTGGTCTGATTGCAGGGTGTTGACATAGCTGATGGTGGGATGTGGTACAGTGGCGGATGACGGGCTGTCACGTGGTGGCTGTTGGCGGAGTGACATGCAGTGGCAGGATGTGGTGCTGTAGCTGATGGCAGCATGTGGTGTGGTGGCTGATGCCAGCGTGCCATTGCTGATGGCAGGGTGTCATGTTGTAGCTGGTGGTGGTGTGGTGTGGCAGGTGATGATGGAATGTTTTGCAGTGGCTAATGATGGGGTGTAGTGCGGTGGCTAATTCTGGGTTTGGTGTGTTCGCTGATGGCAGAGTATCATGTCTTAGCTAATGGCTGGGGTAGTACACTA
The DNA here is from genome assembly GCF_965119305.1 of Pelophylax lessonae. Classification (NCBI taxonomy): domain Eukaryota; kingdom Metazoa; phylum Chordata; class Amphibia; order Anura; family Ranidae; genus Pelophylax; species Pelophylax lessonae. The sequence goes on from NC_138775.1 coordinate 17,643,727, forward strand.
GGAGATTACAAGGTGTGGTGCAGTGGCCGATGGTGGGGTGGTGTCCCTTGGCTGAAGTTGGAGTTTGGTGTGATGGCTGATGGCAGGGTGTTGTGACATAGCTGATGGCAGACAGGGTTTGGTGTGGTTGCTGATGGTGGGGTGTCATGTCTTAGCTAATGGGGGGAGGTAGTATGGCAGGTGATGACGATGTGTGGCGCAGTGGCTAATGGTGGTGTGTCATAGATGATGGAAGACGGGGTTTGGTGTGGTGGCTGATGGCAGGTTATCCTGTCTTAGCTAATGGGGGGAGGTAGTACAGAAGATGATGGTGAGGTGTGGTGCAGTGGCTGATGGCGGTGTGTCATAGCTGATGGCGGTGTGTCATGGTGGACGGGGTTTGGTGTGGTTGCTGATGGTGGGGTGTCTTGTCTTAGCTAATGGCGAGAGGTAGTACGGCAGGTGATGACGAGGTGTGGTGCAGAGAATGATAGTGGGTGGTGTGTTATAGCTGGTGATGGCGAGGTGTGGTGCAGTGGCTGATGATGGTGTGTCATAGCTAATGGCGGACGGGGTTTGGTGCGGTGACTGATGGCAGAGTATCCTGTCTTAGCTAATGCCGAGAGGTAGTACGGTAGGTGATGACGAGGTGTGGTGCAGAGAATGATAGTGGGTGGTGTGTTATAGCTGGTGGCGGATGGGGTTTGGTGTGGTGGCTGATGGCAGGGTGTCATGTCTTAGCTAATGGCGGGAGGTAGAAGGGCAGGAGATGGCGAGTTGTGGTTCAGTGGCTGATGATGGTGTCATAGCTGATGGCGGACAGGGTTTGGTGTGGTGACTGATTGCAGGGTATCCTGTCTTAGCTAATGGCGAGAGGTAGTACGGCAGGTGATGACGAGGTGTGGTGGAGAGAATGATAGTGGGTGGTGTGTCATAGCTGGTGGTGGCTGATGGCAGGGTGTCATGTCTTCGCTAAAAGGGAGAGGTAGTATAGCAGGTGATGACGAGGTGTGGTGCAGTGGCTGATGATGGTGTGTCATAGTTGATGGTGGACAGGGTTTGGTGTGGTGGCTGATGGCAGGGTTTTTCTGTCTTCGCTAATCGGGAGAGGTAGTACAGCAGGTGATGATGAGGTGTGGTGCAATGAATGATGGTGGGGTGTCATAATTGATGGTGGACAGGGTTTTTGGTGTGGTGGCTGATGGCGGTGTCATAGCTGATGGCGGACGTGACTGATGGCAGGGTATTCTGTCTTAGCTACAGCTGAGAGGTAGTACTGCAGGTGATGACGAGGTGTGGTGCAGAGAATGATAGTGGGCGGTGTGTCATAGCTGGTGGTGGATGAGGTTTGGTGTGGTGGCTGATGGCAGGGTGACATGTCTTAGCTAAAGGCAGGTGATGGCGAGGTGGGGTGCAGTGGCTGATGGTGGTGCGTCATAGCTGATGGTAGACAGGGTTTGGTGTGGTGGCTGATTATGATGTATCATAGCTGGTGGCTGATGGCAGCGTTTCCTCTCTTAGCTAATGGGGGGAGGTAATACGGCAGGTGATGACGAGGTGTGGTGCAGTGGCTGTTGGTGGAGTGGGGTATCATAGCTGATGTTGGAGATTGGTGTGGTGACTGATGGCAGGATGTTGCCATAGCTGAAGGTTGGAGTGCAGTGGATGATGGTGTGTCATTGTTGATGGCGGACAGGTTTGGTGTGGTGGCTGATGGCAGGATGTTGCCATAGCTGAAGGTTGGGGGTGCAGTGGATGATGGTGGAGTGGGGTGTCATAGTTGATGGCTGATGGCAGGATGTTGCCATAGCTGAAGGTTGGGGTGCAGTGGATGATGGTGTGTCAAATTTGATGGCGGATGGGTTTGGTGTGGTGGCTGATGGCAGGATGTTGCCATAGCTGAAGCTTGGGGTGCAGTGGCTGAGTGTGGTGTTGTGGCGTTGCTAATGGTGGGGTTTTGTGCGGCAGCCGTTCCTCTCTCGGAGACTTGCTGACCTTTCCTGCTGACGAAGTGATCAGTTTACTGCAGATCGGCATAAAAATAGTTTTGTTAGGAGAATGTGATCCTCGCAGGGGAAGTGCAGCTGCCCGAAGCCCTCTGCATTATTAATGCTCCTTCATATCCTGCATCACCTTCCAGCCGCACAGCTCCCCCCCCCCCCCCCCAAACACATACAAAGCCGCTGCAGCGCTGCAAACAGACGTGTCCTAAGTCACCATTTATGATGTGATTTGTGTTTTTTATTCAGCCAACCAGCGAGGAGGACCTGTGCCCCATCTGCTACGCTCACACCATCTCCGCCATATTCCGCCCTTGTTCCCACAAGTCCTGCAAGTGAGTACTGCCGTTCTCTCCTGCCCACATGTTCTTTCCTTCACAGAAACCTGAACTGCCTGTTTGCTGCTGATTGCTCCTTCTAAAATGCTAGTTGCCTGGCTGTCATGCCAATCCAGTGGCTTTAATATTTGGCCTGAAGAAAAAATGCAGGTCAGGGGTAGCTTTGAATTGATAGGATCACTGTGACAGCCAGGCGCCTAGGCATTTTCAGAGAGAACTGTAAGGGACAGGGAAGGGTTGGGGGTTGGTCACTAATATCACAAGGGGGTTGGTGTACTGGAAAGTGCAAAATCAGGGGCAGCTCTGCATAGAAACCAATCAGCTTCCAGGTTTTATTATCAAAGCTTAATTAAACAATCTGAAGTTAGAAGCTGATTGGTTACCGTACACCGCTGCACCAGATTTAGCATTCTCCAGTTTTAGTAAATCACCCCCTGTATGTTCTATGTTCTGCTAAAAATCACATGTGCACATGTGACATTACTGTAGTCAATGGGGCCCATTATAAATGACTAAGTGGACCCACAACACATGCATTTCCCACACCGATTTCCTGGGACTCCGCCCCTTCCTTCCTGGTTTCCGCGCTGCACCTCATTAAAGTATCTGTTCCTGTTTTCCCCCCCCGCAGGGCATGCATCAATCAACATCTGATGAATAACAAGGACTGCTTCTTCTGTAAGGCCACCATCACTGGGGTGGAGGACTACGAGAAGCCGCCGGCCACCTAGTCCCGCCCCTGCGGAGCCTTTCAACATCCCCCCCCCTCCCCAAGCACACAAGGGGGTTAATGAGTTTACAGCTTTATTTTTTAAATGTTATTTAAATGTGCAGTTCCTGCGCTCCCCTGGTTTCTGATTGGACGGGCTGCTCCATGTGGCAGGTTTGGGGGGGGGGGGGGGGGGGAGCAGCGTGTGTCGTGTGTACTTGTATTACCCTTTATGCTGCTGCGCCCGGCCATTCTGCCTCCACGCACCCTCTGCGGGTTGCTTGGCCTGCGGTGGGTAGCTGAGGCCTCCCGGAGCAGCAGAGGATTCTGGGAGATTGTTTTCCTGCAGCAGAGTTTACAAGATGCATTTTTATCATTTATATCTGTGAGTGGTCACAGAGCAGAGTATTAAATTATTTATCCGTCTAAAAATTCTGTGTTCAGACTTTCATTTCCTCTTTGGGGTGCACCCAACGGCTGGGGAAAGTACAGACCTCTGCATAAGTATTCACCCCCTTGGGGTTTTCTGCATTGTGTAATATTACCTTCTCCTGTCAGTCATTGATCAAAATTATGGCTGATATCGTATAGAAGTAAAAAGCAATTTTGTTGCATAAGAATTCACCCCCTATGACTTTACTCTTAGTTGAGGTAAAGCCAAATATGGGCAATAATTTTCCCCAAGCAGTGTATCCAGAGGCTTGCAGGGTTTGATACATAGATAATCAATCAGAATTGTTACATTTAGGCTCCTTTCACACCCGGGTGATTTGAATCGTGGGTGGAATCGCAGTAGCTCTGCACTCAGAATTTGGGAGCTCGCTCATCTGATGGTGGAGTTGAGCAGTAACAGCGCTAGGTGTCCCTCAGTAACATCCAGAAGTTTTCTAGTCAGGCTTCATGAGGTACATACAGGGGCAGACTGGTTTGTACTTGCCCCCCTGGGCCAAAAGTTGCCAGAGGTCCATGGTGCAGCGACTAGGCCCTTCCCCTCTCTCTCCCCTCTCCTCTCTCTCTTCCCCCCTCTCTCCCCCCTCCTCCTCTCTTCCCCCCCCCTCCTCCTCTCTCCCCCCCCCTCCTCTCTTCCCCCCCTCCTCCTCTCTTCCCCCCCTCCTCCTCTCTTCCCCCCCCCTCCTCCTCTCTTCCCCCCCCCTCCTCCTCTCTTCCCCCCCCCTCCTCCTCTCTTCCCCCCCCTCCTCCTCTCTCTCTCTCTCTCTCTCTCTCCCCCCCCTCCTCTCTCTCTCTCTCCCCCCCCTCCTCCTCTCTCTCTCTCCCCCCCTCCTCCTCTCTCTCTCTCTCTCTCTCTCTCTCTCTCTCTCCCCCCCTCCTCCTCTCTCTCTCTCTCTCTCTCCCCCCCTCCTCCTCTCTCTCTCTCTCTCTCTCCCCCCCTCCTCCTCTCTCTCTCTCTCCCCCCCTCCTCCTCTCTCTCTCTCTCCCCCCCTCCTCCTCTCTCTCTCCCCCCCCCTCCTCCTCCTCTCTCTCTCCCCCCCCTCCTCCTCCTCCTCTCTCCCCCCTCCTCCTCCTCTCTCCCCCCCCTCCTCCTCCTCTCTCTCCCCCCCTCCTCCTCCTCTCTCTCCCCCCCCTCCTCTCTCTCTCTCCCCCCCCCTCCTCTCTCTCTCTCCCCCCCCCTCCTCTCTCTCTCTCCCCCCCCTCCTCTCTCTCTCTCTCCCCCCCCTCCTCTCTCTCTCTCTCTCCCCCCCTCCTCCTCTTCTCTCTCTCTCTCTCTCTCCCCACCTCCTCCTCTCTCTCTCTCCCCTCTCTCTCCCTCCTTCCCCCCATTCCGAGCTGAAGCCCTGCTCCGGGTACTCTCTACTCACTGAATCTGGGTTCTCAACCTGGCCAGCAGGGGGCGGTTGGGGGAGCTGGGACAACTCGGTTGGGGCTGGAGGAGAGTCTCCTGTGGGGCATGGAACCGGCCTCTGCTCAGACACAGCTTGGGGTAAGGTCTGCGCTCTGTCCTTGTCTTCATCCCGCACTCAATAGGTCAGCAGTGGGGACTTTTTACTTCTCTTCACCAGGAATCCTTTAGGCATGCCTGTGGCAGAAGCAGTGCAGCCTTTTTAAAGGACGTCAGAGCAGCCCGGGGGGCAATTTTCCCCATGCCCCATGGCCGAGGCCTCCCCTGGGTACATAAGTGGCCTACCCCTACAAGCAAGGGCATCATCCAACTTTAGTCAGAGCTGCACAGTTTATCTACAGACGTCTCTTATCTTCGTAGATCATTTTTTAATAAAGGTGAACAAATATCCATCTGAGCTCCGCCCATTATTGGAGAAAGGATAGAACACTACAGTGAGGCCACCCAACATAACTCGGTGATGGATTTTATCATAGAACCAAACAAGAGGCTAATGGTGACCCTTGAAGGAGCTGCAGCGACTCCCCCAACTGAAGGTGGAGGAGCTATCAATAGACACGGCCCAGAGCCAGGAATTATGGGATATTGAGGGGAAGGAAGCCACTGCTGGGAAACACCCAGATCTCTGGGGAGGGGGAAGGGTTCTTTAGTCTGAAGGTGAACATTTTAGTCTTGATACAGAATACATTGTGTGGTGGAGAGGCAGATCTGCACTACCCTAAGAACACATCTCAACTGTGAAGCATGGTGGTGGAATAAAATTACATAATGTGGGGATGGTTTTCATTGTAAGGATTTAGGGCAAGAAGGGTGGAGCCATAAACAGGGCTGGTTCAGTCTGTGAGAGTCATCTTCCAGCAGGACAGAAACCCTGAACAGAGCCAGAATGTGGGGAGGATGTCCCATCAACATCCAGAGCTCCAACTAAGAGTCTGTGGAAGGATTTCACCTAAACCCCTCCTCTATTCAGCCTGACAAAATGTGCCAAAAAATTCTGGATTAAGATGGACAAAGCGGGCAGGGACTCGCTTTAATAGAACTGTAACTGCAGACAAGATGTGGAACATCCTGGTCAAGAAATCCAATCTGCCTCGCCGGTCAGCAGTGAATGAGGCCTGGGGAGCCCATCACTACTTAGCATCCTCCCCCACCAAAGAAGGCCACACACTGATGACATCACATCATTTATTCAAGCAGACCGATTTGCTGGTGGTCAGTGCCTGTGGCCACACCCAGTTACTGCGTTTTACCCCAAGTGGGTTTTATTGTAGACCCCTAGAAATGGCTTTCTTAGGATGTTCTACCAAGCTGAAGAGGGGGGTGGTGTAGGGGGAAAAAGGGAGGCGGGGGGTGGTGAAGGAGGGGAAAAGGGAGGCGGGGGGTGGTGAAGGAGGGGAAAAGGGAGGCGGGGGGGTGGTGAAGGAGGGAAAAGGGAGGCAGGAGGTGGTGGTGAAGGGGGAAAAGGGAGACAGGGAGTGGTGTAGAGGGGGGGGGGAAGGGAGGCAGGGGGTGGTGTAGAGGGAGGAAAAGGGAGGCAGGAGGTTGTGTAGGGGGGGGAGGGAGGCGAAGGGAGGCAGGGGGTGGTGTAGGGGGGAGAAGGGAGGCAGGGGGTTGTGTAGGGGGGGGAAAGGGAAGCAGGGGGTGGTGTAGGGGGGAGAAGGGAGGCAGGGGGTTGTGTAGGGGGGGAAAGGGAAGCAGGGGGTGGTGCGGGATTACTTATGCAACCACAAGTGTCTGTTCTTTTTGTTCCCCTGAACTTGTGTTGCAGAATAGTTTACATCTTTAATATATGAAAGTATAGTACATTCCTTTACATGAAAAGGCAAACTAACTCTATATATGCAGAGATAAGACACCAGCCGCATAGGGAGAGCATTGTTTTAGTGAGTCAGCTGACTCATAGATACATATGGTGGGGGAGGAGCGGTAAAGTGCAGCCACTGTATAGCAGAAAGCAGGACCTGAGAATGTAAAAAAGGAATAATAACTGCCCCCCCAATACAAATATACAGAAACCACTTAAAAAAAAACACACACATACAATTATTCTTTTCAATGATTGTTTTATACATATAAATATTCCTTTTACATATATTGTAGAAATCAAAAGATAAAAATCCCAAATCGATCCATTTTGAACAAAACACTTTGCGCAATTATAATAATATTGAGGATGTAATTCATCAGTCCAACGCTTAATCCTCCATCTTCCCTCCTGGGCTCTAGCAGCCGATTATCTTACAGACTGATGATAATTTCAGTTTATGAATCCCGATATTATTCCCCATCTTTACATACAGACCAGAAAAGGTGACCGTGAGGCGGGCTGGGACCATCTGTACCACTGACAGGGGTGTACAACCAGAACTAATGGGGCCCCGTGCCACCAGCCTGACAGAGCCTCCTTCTTCAATAAACTTTTCATACATACACCTATATATATATATATATATATATATATATATATATATATATATATATATATATATATGATCCATTCATATAATGTTGCCCCGCTCCTCCCCCCTGGTCCTCCTGCTGCTCTCCTCTTATTAGGCCCTGCTGGACCCCCAGCTGCCACCAATTATGGTGCCTGCTCACTCAGCAGAGCCCATGGCTGTGTGCTCAGGTTTTTAGGTTGCCAGGGTTCCAGCAGACTAGCCTGGAGAAGCTGAAGACATGATACATAGGTGAGAGATGGCAGAGGGTCCTATTGCCCCATTCACACTGACTGCCTGATATTATCTACCCCAAGGGGCAAAGAAAAGGCCACCATTAGAAATCATGTTCATAGATCTAAGCCAGCACTCCGGTGAACTCAAACATTGAAAGTCTTTTTATGGGCTACATAAGTACATCTAGTAAAACAATGCTAACATGTTTTGGCTGCTGTGGCCGAAACGCGTTGGAATTGTTTTAGCGGATTTACTTGTGTAGCCAATATGACTTTCAATGCTTGGAGTAGTTCACTGCTGGCTTATATCTATGAACATGATTTATAATGGTGGCCTTTTCTTTGCCCTTGGGGTAGATAATATCAGGCAGTCAGTGTGAATGGTGCAATAGGACCCTCTGCCATCTCTCACCCATGTAGGACCCATCTCTATCAATGTTAAAAGTACTGAGGGAATGGAAATCCCAGCCATGAGCACCGGTTTTTAGCATTACCAGCAGTAGAGCTTTGGGTATTGCATTCAGTCATTCTATAGTAAATCATGGGGTCCAATGTGATGTTGCACTGCCCGGACCCCCTGCTACCCCCCAATAGGTCCTTGTAAGAAAATGCTGCTGCCTGTGCCCCCCCATCAGTGGTACAAAAGTCACATTTTATATAAGAAATATCCTTAAAATGAACTAAACAATTATCAATATGAAGCTTCACAGGTGTGAGAAGCCTCAGATGGAAGTGGTCGTTCTGGCAGTGTAGGGGCTGCAGATCAGCTTCATTGACATGAGTTGTAGAGCCAACGCAAAGACTTAATCCAACTCAGAACAGTTTTTTTTTTCCACCCCATCCAAGTCAAAGGGAAAGTAGCAGCTTCCAGCTAAAGGCTTCTCACCTGGGTGATATTTGTATTCCTACATCCATTCCCAGCATAGACAAGGGGCAATGATCCCCTTTGCAGTAGTAAACGCCCGGCTGGTCGGCTGTTCTGGGGGAATCTTCTCTGCTGTTTTCCTCCAGGATATTGGGCGCGGCACCCCAACTGATGGAGACGGACGCGGCACCCCCCAACTGATGGAGACGGACGCAGCACCCCAACTAATGGAGACGGACACAGTGACAATTTTAGATAATAAAATACCATTTGGAAGATCTAATCCAGGCAGTTCTTCCAATGAGAGAGCACACAATCCCAGTCTGTAGTATGATTAACCCTCTCTCTGCTGGCAGATCTGGTGAACACTGATTACAGCCATGAATTGGGGCCCCTCCAGGGACCAGTAGTGCATACCTATAAGGAACTGAGGACCCCCCTCCCTCCAGGGATCAGCAGTGCAAACCAGTGAGAAATCCTTCAGTGATTATATACAAGGTGGTGTGAATAGGAAGATCAGGGTGGATTGTCTGCCATTATAACCTTCATTTCCTCTGTTATAAGGCACCTGTGAGACCCCCCACATACTTAGTGCAGGGGGGAGAGACACAATAACCCCACTACTTGAAGGAGAAAGGGAGACCCTGCCCCACCGCATACTGAGAAAGGGAGGCCCCCACCGCATACTGAATACAGGAGAAAAGGAGACCCCACCGCATACTGAATACAGGAGAAAAGGAGACCCCCACCGCATACTGAATACAGGAGAAAGAGAAACCCCAACCGACCACATACTGAGAAAGGGAGACCCCCGCCCCACCGCATACTGAGAAAGGGAGAAAGAGAGACCCCACCGCATACCGAGTGCAGGAGAAAGGGAGACCCCACCCCACCACATACTGAGCGCAGGAGAAAGTATGCTGTGGGGCGGGGTCTCCCTTTCTCCTGCACTCAGTATGCGGTGGGGCGGGGTATTCCTTTTTCCTGTACTCAGTATGAGGTGGGGCGGGGTCTTCCTAAGCACAGAAGAAAGGGAGACCCCCCACCACATACTGAGTACAGGAGAAATAAAAGACCCCCTACTGCATACTGAGTGCGAGCGAGAGATTGCGATCGCACAATTGTGCATACTGAGTGCAGGCAAGAGGGAGACCCTCTCCTTCTGCATACTGAGTGCAGGAGGAACTGGAGATTCCCCAGTTCCCCAACAGCCTACTAACGGCAAGAGAGAGAAACTCCCCTACTTCCACATACCGTACCTACTAAGACATAGAAAGAGAGACCCCCCCCCACATACCAAGAGCAGGAGAGAAAGAGACACCTCGCACATGGAACAGGAGGGAGGAGAGAGACTCCCTCTTCCTACAGAGTGGCAGTCGCTGACCTATCTAGAGAAAGGGAGCCCCTTCCCAAAAAGAGATCCGTACCCCCTCATTATGTAAAGAGAGATTCTCTCCCCCTTCCAACTATACTATGTACAGGACAGACATTACCCTGCTCCCATACTATGTACAGGAGAGAGACCTTTTTCTCCATATTAAATGCTGGTATGGGACACCCAACCCCCCACCCTACAATGCACAGGACAGAGACACCCCACCCTCCATACTATAAACAGTAGCAAGACCCCCCCCCCCCCCCCCCCCCAGTAAGTGCAAGCATTGGACACCACCACCCCAATACTATGTACAGGAAAGAGACCCTCTCTGCCCCATACTTTGTACAGGAGAGGCACCACCCCCCACCCCATACTATGATCAGAAAAGAGATTTCCCCATCCATAGAGAGTGCAGGCAGGGGGCACCCCACCCATACTGAACTCAGGCGAGTTTGGCACTGGTTGCTCAGGACTTCTCAGGGCCTCCAGAGGGTAACAGAACAGTGCTTGTAAACCATAATGTAAAATCTCAGTCTGCAGTTCTAGAGAGTTCCATGGCGTCTCTACATTATAATTCGGGGTTCCGGCACTGACTCGGCGATGCACTTGTGGGGTAAGACATTGGCTCCATTCAGGTAAAGCTCATCATTAACAATAACATCCTCGCCCAGCACGGTCACGTTCTCCATCCGTACCTGAAATACAATAGATGGAAACGTCACACACTCCATGTCTTACATTTACAAATAATGAAGATTTGTGACCCGTAACCATAGCAACCAATCAAATTCTGAACTACACGGTGATACTAATATCACAAATACGTTCAGTATTCAGTAGTATGGACACAATTTAAAATTCGAACAGACAGCATGAGGCCTGGGCAAACAAGAAACGAAGGCTGGCTGTAGATGTTGCTGAATCACAAGCCGTAGGTGGCCTTGCAAGCACCAACCCCCTTGAAAAAAAAATCTACCCATGTATGGCTGGCTTAACACCCATCAACTCACTATCAATTGTGTAGCATTGCCCCCTAGAGGACTGCTGAGAATTACGCTTTCTGGATTCCCCTGGGTTACCCTTAGCAACTGATAGCAAACAGCCTTGAAAGTCCTTGGCTCAGTCAATAATCAATCCAGGGGTTGTTTTGTAGTTTTATTTAGGACTGGGATAGGAGAAGGGATGAGTGGAATACTCCAACTATGAACAATCTTGCGGACAACTAGCTGTAGTGTGCGGCAAGGCCGCTGCTTCACCTTGCCATTGAAGTGAAGATAGTGTTAAAGGTTCCTGTTTCAGTTATTCTCTTCAGGGTTCTGAAACTGGCACCCCCTTTCCTCTCACCACCGGTGTGCTGACACCTGTCCGCTGACTCTAGCTTCTGGAGTGGTCCCCTTCCTGGTAGACCCCTGGGCAAGTTCCTCTGTACTCACGGACACTGTTTTTCCAGAGTCACCATTGCCTCCAAACTCCACTTGTCAGCAGACTGCCTGTGGCCACCTTTCCCAGCTGCAGAAGGAGAAACAGACGTACTCTCCTTCTGGGACCTGGCTTCCCACCCAAAGACACCCTGCCACATGTGTCCTTGGCTTTTGTAACACATCCCAGGATGCACCACTATCTGTGCCAAGCCACTGAGATAGTTAAAAAAGCCTGCGTGTCACTGGCTGGGTTTCCTCCACTGTCCAACAGGCCTCCCTATTGGATACAGTGGGGACACTCCCTCAGCCCAGATGAATCACACATGGACAAATGCAACAGGCCTAACTGTAAATCCTACTCCCTGATAAGCAGGAAGCACATAACTTTAGCCTGTAATTCTGCTGATAAGCAGCCAGAATCAAAACTATGCTTCCTATCTAGCACCTGACTGGGAGGGTTCTACATTTGTAAAAATTAATAGGTGGCCTTCTGCCTACTAAGTTAAGAATTCATTACTCCTAGGTAGGTTGTTGCATTGTATTACCAGTGTCTGTATGCTTGGTGTGCAGGGATCTGTGTGTGTGGTTGTCTAGGAAAGGGGGTTCTTAACCATATTGAGACAAGGGCCCAATAAATTCTTCCAAAACCTTCTATGCCCCAACAGTAAAAAAAAAAAAAAAAAAAAATGGATGAGGGTGGGGGGTCACTGGGGATGGGGGTTCTGGTGGAGATTTAGGGACTCTGCAGCAGACGTAGTGGTTCCAATGAGGATGAAATCTCTGGAGGGGCCTGGGTCTCTTGAGGAGGCTGAGGGCTTTGCAGGGGCTAGGAGGCACTGTGAGAGGTTGGTAGGCACCATGAGACACTGTTGAAGGTTGCTGGCATTTATAAGGTGAAGCTCTGTAGCAGGATAGTTGGCACTGTGGGAGGATGGGGGGTTCTGGATGTGGCTGGGTGTCACAGGGGATGGGGTTCTGGATTGGGCTTGGTGTCACTGGACGTGGCTAGGTGTCACAGTGGATGGGGTTCTGGATTGGGCTTGGTGTCACTGGATGTGGCTGGGTGTCACTGTGGATGGGGGTTCTGGATGTGGCTGGGTGTCACTGTGGATGGGGGTTCTGGATGGGACTGGGTGTCACTGTGGATGGGGGTTCTGGATGGGGCTGGGTGTCACCGTGGATGGGGGTTCTGGATGGGGCTGGGTGTCACCGTGGATGGGGGTTCAGGGACTTAGTGGTCTTGTTGAGGATTAGGTCTCTGGAGGGGACTGGGTTCCTTCAGGAGGCTAATGTCTTTGCAGGGGCAATATAGGAGGACTGGAGAGTTCTACAGGGGCTGAGAGGCACTGCGAGAGGTTGATGGGCACCATGAGACATTGTTGTAGGTTTTGGGCGTTATAGGGGGGCTGGAAGTCTGCAGCAGGCTAAGAGGCACTGTGAGGGTGCGGTTCTGGAAGGGGTTTGGGGAATCTGCAGCATACTTATTGGCTCTGTTGGGGATGAGAAGCCTCTGGCAGCTAGGATGTGCTGTGAAAGAATATGGGCTTGAAGCTCTGTGGCAGGCTAGGGAGCACTGTGGGAAGCTGGGTGGCGCTGTGACCATTACGGGAGGTTGGAGATACTATAGGAGCTTGGAGGCACCGTGGTAGGTTAGTGGATCTGCAGCCAGCTGGAGGTCTAGAAAGAGAAAAGCCACAGCCCAGCAGAGGACCATGGTCTAGTGTTTGAGAATCTCTGGGCTACCAGACCAGTCAGCTGACATACTGCAGGTAGTGGCAGTCTATGCTGAATCCTGTGTCTGGTGCATGTGGGCAGTGGGAAAGGTGAAATTGGACCAGGATTCCAGCTCACATGATAGTTTAATGAATCTTAGAAGTGTGTGGGAATCACATAGCTGCTACATCACCCTTAGGGAGCACCAGATTGTATGCAAGATTTGTATCTGCCTATGTATTCAGCTAGCTAGAATTGGGCAGGTCTTCCTCTAGTGGTGGCTGGTGGTAATGCAGGCTGTGATAGCCATTTCATAGCCTTGTTTTACCTTCCAAGGAATCCTTCCTTTGCCAAAAAAAAAAAAAAGGTACTTGCTGTGGTTAGCAAGTCACCATGGGCCTGATCTTTGACATACACTAATTCATAGCTTTGTAGAGGTCTCTGTGGATTCTCCGCCACCATCCCACCAAAATAGAAGTTGCAATGAGCTTGCCTTGTATGTGCTGCAGTGACAGACAGGACATGACGTTTCAGGTGGAGCTATTCTGTGAACTTCTAGATTCTGTAATACAAGATCTAAAACAGCTTTCAAAATCATAAAATTAATCAAATTCCTGTTTTCTGGGTACCCCATTGTAGCTAGTAATGCCCTTTACAGCACACAGCTGAGCCTTGGTCAAAGGATACCCGGCACACTGGCCTCCACCAATGGGTGGTGATTAGGGGTTGAGTACACTGCAATGTATGTACGGAGGGGTGGAAGTTGGGTCTTTTCAGGGGTAGACGAGACTCACAGGCACCCTTTGCACTCTCTGAAAAGGATTCTATGGTAAAATCCCAGCAAGGTGCACAGAATGGTGGAATCATAAAAAGCAGCAGTCCAGATCACTGCTGTTTTCTAGCCTGATGGTAGAAAAGCCTTGAAGCTCCAACTCACCCATTGTCCAACAGCTGAGCTCCATCCCACTATAGAGGACTCCAGCCAGGCGTGTGAGCGAATACGAGACCCCTTCATGATTGTGCAACGCTTTATCCGCACTCCATCCTCCACCGTCACGCCCGGCCCGATCGTCACATTGGGCCCAATGCAGCAATTTTCCCCAATCTTGGCAGTGGGATCCTACAGAGGAATAGAGAAGTCATGGAGAGGTTTGTATTCAGAATGGAGAGGGATCTACACATCATCACTAAGTGCAAAAGAGATATAGAGAGCCCCCCCATCTGCTATATAGCATATATCAAAACCACCTTCCTAATGATTGAGTTCCAGTGTTTCCAGTGAAGGGTACCATTAAGTTCTCCATCATTCAAGGACATTGTAGACAATTGTGCTCTTCCAAACTTCTGGTAACAGTTTGGTAAAGACCCTTTTCTGACTGTTCCAGCATGACTGTGCCCCTGTGTACAAAGCCAGACCCATAAAGACTGGTTTGGTGTGGAGGAACTCGAGGGTCCTGCACAGAACCCTGACTTCAACCCTACTAAAAACTTTAGGGCAAACCAGAACGCCAATAGGGAGCCAGGGCTTCTCATCCAACATCAGTACCTGACCACACAAATAAGCAGGAATTCCCACAGACACTCTAAAATCTTGTGGGAAGCCTTCTCGGGGTGAAGGATGTTATAGCTGCACAGGGGGGCAACTCCATATTAATGGGCAAGGGGGAACCATTATTTTCAACCATAATTTCCCATATCAAGTTTTTGTAAAAATAAAAGGCAGTGAAATAGAACAAAGTGCAGTGAGAAGAGAAGCAGTGATTTTACTGTCACAAATGAATAATAAATAGGTCCCTAGAAAAGGCAAGGTTTCCTCTGGAATGTAGTTGCTGCTCTCTCCTCATGGTGGCAGCAGAGTACAGCAGTGGAGGTGTATAATGAGTGCGATATGGAGGACAGACATACAGCAGCCTCCATACACATCACTAAGCAGTGTCACCCAATTCCCATCGGCCCCCACAGCCTGTGTACATAATCTTACCACTAAGACATTCCCTGCAAAACCGGACCCGGTGTGGAGCCAGTCGGGGTGTTTGTGTCTCACAGACTGCAGGTACATGCACATGCCGGTCAGGAAGTCTTTGGGTTGCCCGATGTCCATCCAGAACCCTGCGGACAGGAAGACAAATTAGTCACATGATGGCGGTTAGCGCTCTTCACTGGCTGAATTTTGATACTGCAGGTGGCTTCCTTGGCTCCCATACCACTTCCCCCTTTTTTTCCTCTCTTCTCCTTCCTAGGCCACTTTTCTTCCACCTTACCCTTATAACCACCCCCTCAATTTTCTATCCCCTTACTTCTTTTTCTTCCTTACACCCCATCGCCAATTTGCCTGCCCTTCTATCCTGTCCCCTATTCCATCCATGGAGTCCCATATGCAGCCTCCTCCAAGAGGCCTTCCACTTATTATATCATTGTCATAGTGGTGCTCTAAGACCCATTCTATCTCACGGTCCGTTCCGCTGGAGCCCGACACGCCCCACTGTCCCTTCCGCTGGAGACCGACACACCCCACTGTCCCTTCCGCTGGAGACCGACACACCCCACTGTCCCTTCCGCTGGAGACCGACACACCCCACTGTCCCTTCCGCTGGAGACCGACACACCCCACTGTCCCTTCCGCTGGAGACCGACACACCCCACCGTCCCTTCCGCTGGAGACCGACACACCCCACCGTCCCTTCCGCTGGAGACCGACACACCCCACCGTCCCTTCCGCTGGAGACCGACACACCCCACCGTCCCTTCCGCTGGAGACCGACACACCCCACTGTCCCTTCCGCTGGAGACCGACACACCCCACTGTCCCTTCCGCTGGAGCCCGACACACTCCACTGTCCCTTCCGCTGGAGACCGACACACCCCACTGTCCCTTCCGCTGGAGACCGACACACCCCACTGTCCCTTCCGCTGGAGCCTGACACACGCCACTGTCCCTTCCCGCTGGAGCCCGACACACCCCACTGTCCCTTCCCGCTGGAGCCCGACACACCCCACTGTCCCTTCCCGCTGGAGCCCGACACACCCCACTGTCCCCATTAATGTCTAAACCGCTGGCAACAAAAGTGAGTACACCCCTAAGTGACCATGTCCAAATTGGGCCCAATTAGTCATTTTCCCTCCCCAGGGTGATGTGACTTGTTAGGGTTACAAAGGTCTCAGGTGTGAATGGGGAGCAGGTGTGTTAAATTTGGTGTGATCGCTCTCACTCTCTCATACTGGTCACTGGAAGTTCAACATGGCACCTCATGGCAAAGAACTCTCTGGGGATCTGAAAAGAATTGTTGCTCTACATAAATATGGCCTAGGCTATAGGAAGATTGCAAGACCCTGAAACGGAGCTGTAGCACAGTGGCCAAAACCATACACTGGTTTAACAGGACAGGTTACTCCACATAAAGATGGCCTAGGCCAGTGATGGCGAACCTTGGCACCCCAGATGTTTTGGAACTACATTTCCCATGATGCTTGGCTACACCGCAGAGTGCATGAGAATCATAGAAAAAGTAGTTCCAAAACATCTGGGGTGCCAAGGTTTGCCCTTACTGGCCTAGGCTATAAGAAGATTGCCAAGACCCTGAAAATGAGCTACAGTACAGTTGCCAAGACCATACAGCGGTTTAACAGGACAGGTTCCACTCAGAACAGGCCTCGCCATGGTTGACCAAAGAAGGTGAGTGCACTTGATGCACAAGAAACCCCTCAAACAGTTTGCTGAAGACAAGCAGACTGAGGACATGGATTACTGGAACCATGTCCTGTGTTCTGATGAGACCAAGATAAACTCATTTGGTTCAGATGGTGTCAGGCGTGTGTGGTGGCAACCAGGTGAGGAGTACAAAGACAAGTGTGTCTTGCCTACAGTCAAGCATGGTGGTGGGAGTGTCATGGTCTGGGGCTGCATGAGTGCTGCAGACACTGGGGAGCTACAGTTCATTGAGGGAACCATGAATGCCAACATGTACTGTGACATACTAAGTAGAGCATGATCCCCTCCCTTCGGAGACTGGGCCGCAGGGCAGTATTCCAACATGATAACGACCCCAAACTCACCTCCAAGATGACCACTGCCGTGCTAAAGAAGTTGAGGGTAAAGGTGATGGACTGGCCAAGCATGTCTCCAGACCTAAACCCTATTGAGCATCTGTGGGGCATCCTCAAACAGAAGGTGGAGGAGCGCAAGGTCTCCAACATCCACCAGCTCCGTGATTTCGTCATGGAGGAGTGGAAGAGGACTCCAGTGCCAACCTGTGAAGCTCTGGTGAACTCCATGCCCAGGCGGGTTAAGGCAGAGCTGGAAAATAATGGAGGCCACACAAAATATTTACACTTTGGGCCCAATTCGGACATATTCACTTAGGGGTGCACTCACTTTTGTTGCCAGTGGTTTAGACATTAACGGCTGTGTGTTGATTTATTTTGAGGGGACAGCAAATTTACACTGTTATACAAGCTGTACACTCACTACTTTACATTGTAGCAGAGTGTCATTTCTTCAGTGTTGTCACATGAAAAGATACAATAACATTTTCAAAAAAATGTGAGGGGTGTACTTACTTTTGTGAGATACTGTATATATGTATAACCCCTATTGCAATTTTCTGGAATTTTTTTGCTTATATGGTTGACATTTTATGCTATGCACACCTAAAATGAAAGCCCCTGCTATGCATACCAACCAGTGCTCCCGTCCCTCCACAATCTTCCCACTGCCCTATTGCAAGTAAAGCCTTAGCGTTCTTTCCTCCTTATTACAAAAAGCCCCCCCCCCCCGCTTAGTTACAAATGATGCCCTGTTCCCTCCTTCCCATTAAACATTTGACCCTGTTCCCTCCTTCCCATTAAACCTAGGACCCCGTTCCCTCCTTCCGATTAAACCTAGGACCCCGTTCCCTCCTTCCGATTAAACCTAGGACCCCGTTCCCTCCTTCCCATTAAACCTAGGACCCCGTTCCCTCCTTCCCATTAAACCTAGGACCCCGTTCCCTCCTTCCCATTAAACATAGAGCCCTGTTCCCTCCTTCCCATTAAACATAGAGCCCTGTTCCCTCCTTCCCATTAAACATAGAGCCCTGTTCCCTCCTTCCCATTAAACATAGAGCCCTGTTCCCTCCTTCCCATTAAACATAGAGCCCTGTTCCCTCCTTCCCATTAAACATAAGGTCCTGGTCCCTCCACCCCATTATACATAAGGCCCCATTGCCTCCCCCGCTCACCTTGTAGCTCCATTGCAAATAATTGTCCTTCCTCAGCCATGGCAGGGAAAATCTCCTTCTCTATGGACGTCGGGCGCAGCTGCAGAGAGCAGACATTAATAATGTACAGTGACTGCCAAACTAAAATACAGAGTGTAAGGATGAACATAACCCAACAATGCAGCTAATCCGACTTCCATTCAACTCCTCTTCTAGAATGACAATGTGATGGGACTATAGATGTACATTTCAGGAGCCCCTAAATACATCTTTTTTTAACTCAGCTGAGTATAGGTATTTAGTTGAAAGGCGGCGGTAGGAAGGTGATTGGTTGAGGTTCTCAAGCCTTGCCTGGTCCATTATTCCCCCTGAGAACCATTAGGATGGATTGTGATGTAGTGCAAAAGGGGACCCCAGCAAACTATACCAAGCAATACATTGTGCTGCCCTGCCTATGTACACCTTTCCTAGTTCAAAACAGATCAGAATGACTGCTAACTTTGCTCAAATCGCGATGTAGACATGAAATGGTCCCTCAATCTGGTTGCTTGGGGAAATTGTCACTTTGTGTGAATGGCCAGGCTTAGATTGTAATGATGATCCCACCTTCCTAAAAAGACCAGAAGTAGAGTTAAGACAATGTACCTTGTTAGTGTTCTGATGTCCCAGTGGAAAAAAAAAAAAAAAAACACTGCCCAGTATCCCCCCCAGAAGGAACTTTACTAGCCTGGTGTTGGGGGGTCTTCCCCTGCCTCCACCATAGCGCTCAGAACAGGACGATGATAGCTAGAAAAGCTCATTGATGGTTTGCTGAATGGACAATCATTATGCAAGGAGAAATTTGTCTCCAGGATTCAGTTCCTGTTGGTTCTCTCATATCTGCTGATAACATTTCTCCTTCAGGCTGAAAATGCATCAAGGAAGTAAAAATTCCAACTAAAAAACACATCAGGTGAGTGACTGAGTCACCATCACACCCAGTGTAATAAATTCCCTTCCTACGACTGTGTCACGTGACTATAGGGTGTTCCTGTGGACTGGCAGGAGGTACTTCCATAGACCATTATACCCAGTGATATACAACTTCTTCCTATGGCTGCATCACATATGTATGGTAAAGCAGTGATGGCGAACCTTGGCACTCCAGGTGTTTTGGAACTAAAATTTCCATGATGCTCAACTACACTGCAGAGTGCATGAGCATAATGGAATATGTAGTTCCAAAACCTCTGGGGTGCCAAGGTTCGCTATCACTGGTATAGGGTGTTCCTATGGACTGGCAGGGGGTACTTCAATAGACCATTATACCCAATGATATACAATTTTCTTCCTATGGCTGCATCACGTGACTGTGGGGTGTTCCTATGGACTGGAAGGGGTACTTCCATAGACCATTATACCCAGTGATATACAATCCCTTCCTATGGCTGCATCACATGACTGTGGGGTGTTCCTATGGACTGGCAGGGATACTTCTATACACCATTAACCCAATGACATACAATCCCTTCCTATGGCTGCATCACATGACTGTGGGGTGTTCCTATGGACTGGAAGGGGTACTTCCATAGACCATTATACCCAGTGATATACAATCCCTTCCTATGGCTGCATCACATGACTGTGGGGTGTTCCTATAGGCTGGCAGGGATACTTCCATAGACCATTAACCCAATGATATACGATGCCTTCCTATGGCTGCATCACATGACTGTGGGGTGTTCCTATAGGCTGGCAGGGATACTTCCATGGACCATTATATATCTAGTGATAAACAATTACTTGCTATAGCTGCATCACATGACTGCAGGGTGTTCCTATTGGCACCATGGTAGGGGTACTTTCATAGACCATTATATCCAGTGATATACAATTACTTCCTATGGCTGCATCACGTGACTATAGGGTGTTCCTATGGACTGGAAGGGTTACTTCCATAGACCATTATAACCAGTGATATACAATTTCTTCCTATGGCTACATCACATGACTGTGGAGTGTTCCTATGGGCTGGCAGGGATAACTCCATACACCATTAACCCAATGATATACGATGCCTTCCTATGGCTGCATCACATGACTGTGGGGTGTTCCTATGGACTGGAAGGGGTACTTCCATACACCATTATACCCAGTGATATACAATTACTTCCTATGGCTGCATCACATGAATGTGGGGTGTTCCTATGAGCCGGCAGGAGTACTTCAATAGGCCATTACACCTAGTGATATAAATTTCCTTCCTATAGCTGTGTCATAACTGTGGGGTGTTAGTATGGGCTGGAAGGGATACTTCTATACACCATTACACCAAATAATATATAGTCCCGTTTTATGGCTGTGTCACATGACTGCGGCTGTTCCTATGAGCTGGAAGAGATTGTTATAGACCAGGGATCCTCAAACTACGGCCCTCCAGCTGTTGTGGAACTACACATCCCACGAGGCATTGTAATACTCTGACATTCACAGACATGATGGGAATTGTAGTTCCTGAACAACTGGAGGGCCATAGTTTGAAGACCCCTGATATAGACCATCACACCCAGTGATATACTGTAAAGTCCCTTTCCTATCACTGGATGAGATTTACTAAAACTGGAGCACTCAGAATCTCATGCAGCAGTGCATAGTAACTAGTCAGCTTCTAATTTCAGCTTGGTTAGTTAAGCTTTGACAATAAAACCTGGAAGCCGATTGGTTACTATACATTCTGTGTGCTCCAGGTTTAGTAAATCCCCCCATCGTGTCACATGACTGCTGGGTGTTATTATGGGCTGGCAGAGATACTTCTAAAACACAGATGTACTATATGGTTTCATGTGACCCGTACACCCGGTTCACATACTAATCGGTACAGTACAGTGCACAGGTCACTCATGAACCCTGTCTGTGTGGTCTTATTACCTGGATCCGGTTCAGTATAGACGGGCAGAAGATATATAATCCAGAGTTGATCTTGTTGGATACAAAGACTTGCGGTTTCTCGACAAATCGCTGGATTCTGCCCGTCTCTCCCTCATAGACCACCACGCCGTACTTTGAGGGTTCCTCCACCTTTGTAACCTGTGTGGAAAGAAAAATATCTTATATTGGCTTTCAGGTCTTCTACCTCAGCTGTGTCTCTGAACCATGAAGACTCATCGTCCACATCTTGGAGGAGTAAAAGGAATGGCCATTGTATGGTAGAGATTGTACATAACCCATGAGAAAACAATTAGTAAGAATTACCGGTATGGCCTACACACAGCCTTGCTTCTAGGCAATCCCATAATTCTCGGCTTTAAAAAGCTAACTACACCTTTAAGACCATGTTACACCCATATTTAGGGTGTAACATGTAACATAGTGCCAGGCGGACCAATCACCCCCCCACCCCCAAAACTGCCCCTCTCAAAGGGCTCATTACCACATGTAATAATGCCATGTGTTTATGCAGCATTTATTTCCAATTTTTTCAACCACTTCTGGACCGGGCATTTTTCTGACACTTGTTGTTTACAAGTTAAAATCATTTTTTTCTTGCTAGAAAATTACTTGGAACCCCCAAACATTATAAATTTTTTTTTTAGCAGAGACCCTAGAGAATAAAATAGAGATCATTGCAATACTTTTTATCACACTGTAATTGCACAGCGGTCTTATAAACCCAATTTTATTTTTTAGAAAAAATTCACTTTTTTTTTAAATGAAAATGTGAGATCTGCAGTCAAAAAAGACCTCAGATCTCACATCTACACTAAAAAAGGAAAAAAAAAAAAAGATGAAAAAAATGGGCTCCGGTCGTCCAAGGCCATAGAGTCGAGTGAGGGCCATTTTGCCCTCACTCGACTTCCTGCCTGAGGGGACAGCATACTGGATCATTTTTCCCGCTACCGACAGGTCCGGTAAGTGGGGAAAATGACCAGGAAGTGTGTGTGTGTGGGGGGGGCACCTCTTCCTCCACCCATAAGGGTGATCCCATGGCGAATCCGCCGCTGGGACCACCCATATGTTAAGGCGGACCACCCAGCATTTAAAAAATTACCGAGGTTATGGCAGCTATCTGCTGCCATAACCCTGGTATTTAACGTCAAAGTACCAACGTAAATACTCGGTGGGCGGTCCATAAGTGGTTAAAGCGTCATAACTGCCCTTCAACACCTGCCATGAATATTACAATGGCACCACATAGTGCTGTTCACAAAAGGAGAGGTAGTGTGGTCTTAAAAGTTAAGCAGCATGAGGCATCAACGCTCGTCAGCCGTCCCCATTCATTTTAATGGTAATTGCTCTGTAACTGCACCTTACCAGCACCTAGAACACTGATGGCTTGTTAGTCATCTTTACAGTGCAGTGCCTTTTATATCACAGTGCCTCCTTTATATTACAGTTAACCCCTTTACAGAGCAGTCACCTTTATATCACTGTGCCCCCTTTATATCACAGTGCACCCCTTTACAGAGCAGCCCCCTTTATTTCACAGTGCCCCCCCCTTTACATCACAGTGCCCCCTTTACATCACAGCCCCCCTGGATGAGTCGAGGGATGGGAATATTAATGGAGTCGGTCCTCAGTCGCCCTTTCAGCACAGTCCACCCTTTATATCGGTGTCCTCCGTTCCCCTTTACATCACAGCCCCCTTAATTAATGTAACCGAGACCGCACTGTAATGTAAAGGGGGGCTGTGGTGTGAAGGGCAATTGAGGGCACTGATATAAAGGGGGGGGGGGGGGGACTATGCTGAAAAGGGGTGCGGAGGACAGACTCCATGAATAGCCAATCCCCCGACCAATCCACCAGCAAACTCCACCCCCCCCCCCCATCCACCCCCTTCCCCTACTCACTGGGTAAATTGGGTGCCGAGCAGGTACTGCTGCTCTACATCACTTCCCCTTTAAGCACTTCCCATTAGAAAATAATCCATCCATGGGCATTTATTGAGCAATCTTGAAACGTTTTCAACCTTTCACAGACCCAATAAAAACACGTCATAAATGTGACAAAGAGATCTGTGAATGAATAAGCTACAAGTCCCATCTTCCACTGTGGCAGATGGACTGGTAGTTCTTAACAGAACACAAGTGTGCTGATCCCCACACTCAGTCCAGTGACACTTCCTCCAGATCTCTAACTGTAGCTCTGTGCCTTGGCCAGACATAGAGCTAGAGGAAGAGTCTGCAGTAACCTGGCACTGCACCAGTCATTCACCAGTTGCAATGCTTTGCAGTCTCATTTGCAAAAAAAAATTAAAAATATGTACTTTTTTTTCTGCAAATATACGTGCATTTGTCATTTCTTTGCAAAAGGTGGACTTTGCCTTTAAGCCCCCACCAGCCATAAACTGTAGCCAATACAAAGGCAATAAGGAAGGTCCAGCTCACCACAATGGTCCCCTCCTTTCCGTGTTGCCGGTGGAAGCGAACCATCTCTTCAAAGGGGAAGTCACAGATGACGTCACTGTTCAGCACAAAGAAAGGCTCTGCGTTTTCTGTCAGTAAGTCTCTGGCGAGAGCGAGGGGCCCGGCTGTGTGTACATGAGGGGGGGGGGGGGGGGACAAGGGTCACAAATCCAGCCACACAGACCTGACTACAACACCAAAACATCTGTCCATTCAAGCAATGTATGGGGTGTGAGGCTCACCTGTGCCAAGCGGCTCCTTCTCATGGGACATGGAAATTCGGATCCCCAGCTGCGGGAGACATAGGAAACACAGACTGAGAAACGCAAGGACTGCTGGAACCACAGACCGGACACCGAAACACTGACAGGGGTAAATATATCTGCTCTTTGATCTGTGTTTAAGTGAGTACCATTGGTGGTTTGATTTATACTTGGTTGGTTTCCATCTCTTATTTTTTGACCTTCGATGA
Organism: Pelophylax lessonae; assembly: GCF_965119305.1. NCBI lineage: Eukaryota > Metazoa > Chordata > Amphibia > Anura > Ranidae > Pelophylax > Pelophylax lessonae. Next base: position 17,667,710 of record NC_138775.1, read on the forward strand.
CTTTCACATTATTAGGCTCCCATCCCTTGAGCTCACCATTGATATTTGGGCAGTGTGAGGTCTCCTGGTGGTGTCAAGTGACGCTCAATCTACTGCTGATTTTTTGTAAATTGCAATTATAGATTAACTTTAATTCTAAGTACATTACTCATGGCTATTTATGCTTTTGCGTATTTTTGTTTCTTACAGATGTAAATTTATTTTATAACATGCACTATTTCTGTCCACAAGAACCTTCCTCTGGATCTCAGATGTGCTCAGATATTGGGGAGACTCACCCTCTTCTCTTGCTCCTTCATCTCCTTCTCCAGCAGGTCTGACATGTAACTGACGGCCAGGATCACATGTTTAACTCCCGCCTGTCCAGAAGAGAGAAGACACAGTCATACAGAGGAGGCAGAGGACATGTATACAGAGTACAGGACACACACAGATCTTCTGATCATGTTGAAAGATAGAAGACCTGCCCATCCAAGAAACGACTGCAAGATATTTATTATTCTGACCAAATGTTACTACATGAATGTCCCTGATCAGATTTTTGGATTTTACCATGACAGCAGTTATGGATCCCTGTACATCATATAGGAGGCCGGCTCCATGCGTCCCGTACGAGCTATGAGGCCAGCTCCATGCGTCCCGTACGAGCTATGAGGCCGGCTCCATGCGTCCCGTACGAGCTATGAGGCCGGCTCCATGCGTCCCGTACGAGCTATGAGGCCGGCTCCATGCGTCCCGTACGAGCTATGAGGCCGGCTCCATGCGTCCCGTACGAGCTATGAGGCCGGCTCCATGCGTCCCGTACGAGCTATGAGGCCGGCTCCATGCGTCCCGTACGAGCTATGAGGCCGGCTCCATGCGTCCCGTACGAGCTATGAGGCCGGCTCCATGCGTCCCGTACGAGCTATGAGGCCGGCTCCATGCGTCCCGTACGAGCTATGAGGCCGGCTCCATGCGTCCCGTACGAGCTATGAGGCCGGCTCCATGCGTCCCGTACGAGCTATGAGGCCGGCTCCATGCGTCCCGTACGAGCTATGAGGCCGGCTCCATACGCCCCGTACGCGCTATGAGGCCGGCTCCATACGCCCCGTACGCGCTATGAGGCCGGCTCCATACGTCCCGTACGCGCTATGAGGCCGGCTCCATACGTCCCGTACGCGCTATGAGGCCGGCTCCATACGTCCCGTACGCGCTATGAGGCCGGCTCCATACGTCCCGTACGCGCTATGAGGCCGGCGCCATACGTCCCGTACGCGCTATGAGGCCGGCGCCATACGTCCCGTACGCGCTATGAGGCCGGCGCCATACGTCCCGTACGCGCTATGAGGCCGGCGCCATACGTCCCGTACGCGCTATGAGGCCTGGCGCCATACGTCCCGTACGCGATATGAGGCCTGGCGCCATACGTCCCGTACGCGCTATGAGGCCGGCTCCATACGTCCCGTACGCGCTATGAGGCCGGCTCCATACGCCCCGTACGCGCTATGAGGCCGGCTCCATATGCGCTATGAGGCCGGCTCCATACGTCCCGTACGCGCTATGAGGCCGGCTCCATACTTCCGTACGCGCTATGAGGCCGGCTCCATACGTTCCGTACGCGCTATGAGGCCGGCTCCATACGCGCTATGAGGCCGGCTCCATACGTTCCGTACGCGCTATGAGGCCGGCTCCATACGTTCCGTACGCGCTAAGAGGCCGGCTCCATACGCCCCGTACGCGCTATGAGGCCGGCTCCATACGTCCCGTACGCGCTATGAGGCCGGCTCCATACATCCCGTACGCGCTATGAGGCCGGCTCCATACATCCCGTACGCGCTATGAGGCCGGCTCCATACATCCCGTACGCGCTATGAGGCCGGCTCCATACGTCCCGTACGCGCTATGAGGCCGGCTCCATACGTCCCGTACGCGCTAGGAGGCCGGCTCCATACGTCCCGTACGCGCTAGGAGGCCGGCTCCATACGTCCCTTGTACACAAGGTTGGCTCTAGAGACCCCTGTACACAGTATATGAGGATGGTCCTATAGATCCTGTCCACAGTATTTTTGATGTATCATGACACCAGTACTATAGGTCCTTGTACACAGTGTAGGAGGCTAGCTTTAAAGGTTGGTTGGTCCCTGCACACAGTATATGAGGCCCGCACTATGGGTCCCTGTACAGAGTATAGAATGCTGGCTCCACAGGTCCCTGCACACAGTATATGAGGCCGGCTCTATAGGTCCCTGCACACAGTATATGAGGCCGGCTCTATAGGTCCCTGCACACAGTATATGAGGCCGGCTCTATAGGTCCCTGCACACAGTATATGAGGCCGGCTCTATAGGTCCCCGCACACAGTATATGAGGCCGGCTCTATAGGTCCCCGCACACAGTAAATGAGGCCAGCTCTATAGGTCCCCGCACACAGTAAATGAGGCCAGCTCTATAGGTCCCCGCGCACAGTAAATGAGGCCAGCTCTATAGGTCCCCGCACACAGTATATGAGGCCGGCTCTATAGGTCCCCGCACACAGTAAATGAGGCCGGCTCCATACGTCCCGTACGCGCTATGAGGCCGGCTCCATACATTCCGTACGCGCTATGAAGCCAGCTCCATAGGTCCCTTGTACACAAGGTTGGCTCTAGAGACCCCTGTACACAGTATATGAGGATGGTCCTATAGATCCTGTACACAGTATTTTTGATGTATCATGACACCAGTACTATAGGTCCTTGTACACAGTGTAGGAGGCTAGCTTTAAAGGTTGGTTGGTCCCTGCACACAGTATATGAGGCCCGCACTATGGGTCCCTGTACAGAGTATAGAATGCTGGCTCCACAGGTCCCTGCACACAGTATATGAGGCCGGCTCTATAGGTCCCTGCACACAGTAAATGAGGCCGGCTCTATAGGTTCCCGCACACAGTAAACGAGGCCGGCTCTATAGGTCCCTGCACACAGTATATGAGGCTGGCTCTATGGGTCCCCGCACACAGTATATGAGGCCGGCTCTATAGGTCCCCGCACACAGTAAATGAGGCCAGCTCTATAGGTCCCCGCACACAGTATATGAGGCCGGCTCTATAGGTCCCCGCACACAGTAAACGAGGCAGGCTCTATAGGTCCCCGCACACAGTATATGAGGCCGGCTCTATGGGTCCCCGCACACAGTATATGAGGCCGGCTCTATAGGTCCCCGCACACAGTATATGAGGCCGGCTCTATAGGTCCCCGCACACAGTATATGAGGCCGGCTCTATAGGTCCCCGCACACAGTATATGAGGCCGGCTCTATAGGTCCCCGCACACAGTATATGAGGCCGGCTCTATAGGTCCCTGCACACAGTATATGAGGCCGGCTCTATAGGTCCCCGCACACAGTATATGAGGCCGGCTCTATAGGTCCCCGCACACAGTAAACGAGGCAGGCTCTATAGGTCCCCGCACACAGTATATGAGGCCGGCTCTATGGGTCCCCGCACACAGTATATGAGGCCGGCTCTATAGGTCCCCGCACACAGTATATGAGGCCGGCTCTATAGGTCCCCGCACACAGTATATGAGGCCGGCTCTATAGGTCCCCGCACACAGTATATGAGGCCGGCTCTATAGGTCCCTGCACACAGTATATGAGGCCGGCTCTATAGGTCCCTGCACACAGTAAATGAGACCAGCTCTATATGTCCCTGCACACAGTATATGAGGCCGGCTCCATATGTCCCTGCACACAGTATATGAGGCCGGCTCCATATGTCCCTGCACACAGTATATGAGGCCGGCTCCATATGTCCCTGCACACAGTATATGAGACCAGCTCTATATGTCCCTGCACACAGTATATGAGGCCGGCTCCATATGTCCCTGCACACAGTATATGAGGCCGGCTCAATAGGTCACTGTATACAATACATGAGGCTAGCTCTATAGATTCTGTAAATGGCTGACGCTATAGATCCTGTACACAGTATGGAAGGCAGGCTCTATAAGTGCCTGTATACAATATAGGTCCCTGTACATGGTATACAAGGCTAGCTCTATAGATCCTGTATACAGTATAAAAGGCCGGCTCTAAAGGTAGGTTGGGTGGTTGGTTGTGTGTTTCATGTCCTCACCTTCACCAGAGCCTCCACCTGATGCAGAAGGATTGGCTTATTACAGAAATCCACCAGCGGTTTGGGGACGCTCAGAGTAAGGGGGCGGAGCCGGGTGCCAAAGCCGCCGACCAAGATTAAGGCTTTCATGTTCCTGTGACAGACAGAGATAAGAGACAGATAAACCAGGAGAACCGACCAATATCTATAATGTACAGAGCTGTGCGGGGGAGAGGAACTGGTGGGACGCTCCGATTAGACATCTTGGGGGCCCCATTCTCAGTTCTGAGTGGAGTGAGGGTGTGGCAGGATCAGGTAAACCAAGGATCACAATAAATTACATTATAATGACCCTGAGCCGGAAGAGCGGCTCCACCCGGAAAAAGAAATGGACAGACAGTTATCTCCCGGCCTGTCACCTCACTGGGCAAACCGGTTCTACCACTTCATACACAGGGAGAGACATTCTCCGCCAACTAATCCCCCGCAGACATCACCTACCCACCGGGAGCCACCAAGACTTCCAACATATGGCAGCCAAGGTGAAGGCCAAAACAGGGGACAGCTGGTTGTTATGAGATACCACACATCATCTGGTTGCTATGGGATAAAGAAGTCAAGTGGTTGCTATGGGATACCACACATCATCTGGTTGCTATGGGATAAAGAAGTCAAGTGGTTGTTATGGAATACCACGCATCTGGTTGCTATGGGATACAGAAGACAGGTTGCTGTGATATATCACATATCATCTGGGTGCTATGGAATAAATAAAACAAGTGGTTGCTATGGGATACCGAACATCATCAGGTTTCTATGGGATAAAGAAGCCAAGTGGTTGTTATAGAATACCACGCATCATCTTGTTGCTATGGGATGCAAAAGAAAATTGGTTGCTAAAGGATACCACATGCCATCTGGTTGCTATGGGATACAACACATCATCTGGTTGCTAAGGGATAAAAAGGACAGCTGGTTGCTAATGGATACCACACATCATCTGGTTGCTATGGCATAAAGAAGGCAGGTGGTTGCTATTGGATACCACACATTATGTTGTTGCTATGGCATAAAGAAGCCAAGTGGTTGCTATGTGATACCACACATCATCTGGTTGCTATGGGATAAAGACAAGTGGTTGCTATGGGATACCACACATCAGGTTGCTGTGGGATAAAGAAGCCAAGTGGTTGCTATAGAATACCACGCATCATCTTGTTGCTATGGGATGTAAAAGACAATTGGTTGCTAAAGGATACCACATGCCATCTGGTTGCTATGGGATACAACACATCATCTGGTTGCTAAGGGATACCACACCTAGTTGCTATGGGATACAGGCAAAAGCTGGTTGCTAAAGGATAAAACGCACCGCCTCCACTCTCTGTACTGACCTATGATTGGTCAGGTGCCACTGTGGAGAGCTGCTGTGGAACTACAACCCCCAGCAGTGCTTTAACCCGCTGCGTACAATGCTGGGCCTTGTAGTCCTCTGGAGATCTCTGTAGTTTCTGAATAGATGGATCCAGTGCACTACAAGTCCCAGCATGTTCCCTCCCTCCATAGAGCCCTGATGGGGGATGTTGGGTGTTGTAGTCCTCCAAACTGTACTCCCTTCACAGACTCCCAGCAAGAGATGTTGGCGGTAGTAGTAGTGTCCCTGAGGTACCACAACTTCCAGCATGATCCCCACCTCTATAGAGCCTGAATGGAGGATGCTGGGAGTTATAGTCCTCCAGACTGTACTCTCTCTCTCACACACACTCCCAGCAGGAGATGTTGGGGATTGTAGTAGTACCACAACTCCCAGCATGCCCCCCTCTATAAAGCCCTGAAGGGGGATGCTGGGTGTTGCAGTCCTCCAGGTTGTATTCTCTCACAGTGGACATGTTGGGGGGGGGGGTGTAGTGTCTCTGAGGTACCACAACTCCCAGCATGATGTCCCCCTCTCCAATATACACACACTACTTCCCCCAGGAGAGTTAGTCATGCCATGCTGGGAGTTGTAGTCCCATAAAAGTCTCACCTGCTCCTCTGTCACAGCTTCCAGCTCAGCACCATTCAAACCTGAGGCGTCCACTGAGAAGGGGCGTGGCTATCCGTACACTTCCTGTTCCGGGTCCGCCCCTTACCCCTCCTTCGGGCTCCCACAAGGGCTCAGGTGGCTCTGCTCGCTCTGGGGACCCCGGGGGAGCTCTGTAAGGTCATGCCGCGCTCTGCCGCTCTCATCCCTCAACTCTTTCCGTCTTCGTCAACACTGGGTGGCGGCCTTCAGTCCGACAACGAAACCACCCCTAAACGGGAACTCCACCAATCAGGGAGCGGCACACCTCCCACTACGATTGGATAGTGCTGACCAATCGGAGCTGAGAGAGACCGCTGTCATGGAGACAGTTCCAGCAACGCGGAAGAGTTTTGACAGGAGGAAGTGACGTTGGCTGGAGGAGTCACATGGCTGATAGCGGCCAATCACAGAGAATCCTGCTTGACAGAGGAGCGGAGTCTGCGTTCCCATAGCAACCGATGTCCTTTTTCCCCCACAAATAGAGCTTTCTTTTGGTGGTATTTGATCGCCTCTGCAGTTTTTTTATTTTTTGTGCTATAAACAAAAAAGAGCGAAAATTCTGAAAAAAAAACATTAATTTTCACATTCTGCTATAAAACATTCCCAATAAAAAAATATAAAAATCAAATTTTTTCATCATTTTAGGCCAATTTGTATTCTGCTACATATTTTTGGTAAAAAAAAATCCTAATAAGCGTATTTTGATTGGTTTGCGCAAAAGTTATCGCATCTACAAATAAGGGGAAAGTCATTTTTATTTTATTTTATTTTTTTATTAGTAATGGCGGCGATCAGCGATTTTTAGCAGGACTGCAACATTGCGGCGGACAGATCGGACCCCTAACTGACATTTTTGACACTTTTGGGGGGACCAGTGACATTACTACAGTAATCAGTGCTAAAAATATGCACTGTTACTGTAAAAATGACACTGGCAGGGAAGGGGTTAACCCAGGGGCGATCAAAGATGTGAGCCTAGGGGGTGTTTTCTAACTGTATGGGGGGTGGACTTGTGAAATGAACACAGAGACCTGTGATCCTATATAGGAGGTTATCATTCCAGAGAGAAGAACGGTCAGCTGTGTTTACAATAGTGATCGACTGATATCGGTTTTTCGTTACCGATATTTTATTTTTTATTTTTTGACAGGTACTGTTGTGGAGGGATCTGGGGGGTCTAAAAGACCCCAAACCCCTCCTCTGCACTTTAAAGCATTCAAAACGCCAAGTTTGCTGTTTTGACTGCTGTCATTTTTTTTAATCTGGCGGCAAGTACCCAGAAGTGATGTCATGACATCACTTCCGGGTTTTTACATGGAGACCCGATCAGAGCCGAATGCGGCTTTGATCGGGTCTTCGGCGGCCATGCAGGCTGGTTGCCCGGGTCTGCCAGTGGGACGGGAGACCCGGGCGAGCCGCAGAAGGCGGCAGGGCGTCCCCTCCCGCTCCTTGTAATGACAGCTGAGCGGCTTCTCAGCTGTATTGGTTGTCATTACAAGACAGCCGACCGTCGGCTATGGACGCCGGTACCGGGGTGATGCCTCTAGCTGCAGACATCACTCCGGTACAGCACTTCCCAAAATATCGGTAATCTCCGGGACTGATTCCAATATATCAGGGAAAGTGCATATCGGCCTTCGATATATCGGCTTTGCCGATAATCGGTCGATCCCTAGTTTACAACAGCTGCCTGTCCTTCTCTCTCAGCGGGGAGTGATCGCGGGTGCGGCCGCCAGCCCCGTGGATCAGCTTCCCTGCTTCCTACAGGGGGGGCGGGCACGCGCTCCCAGGGGCGCTTCCACGAACCGACGTACCCATATGTCGGTTCACGCAGCTGAGCCAGCCTGCCGCAGTATAGGCAGTTGGCAAGTGATTAAACGCCTTTACAGGTTACCAGTTTGGAGTGGCACAGGAGGTCTGGTGCTAGAATTATTGCTCTCGCTCTGATGTTTGCGACAATACCTCACATGCGTGCTGCAGTCACCGTTTATATATGCGTGTGGGAGTAACGTTTGCGTTTGCATTTGCGCGTAAGCACAGTGGGACAGGGGGGGGGGGCTTTACATTTTTTTTTTTTATTGTATACAAAAAATTTTTACACTTTAAAAAAAAAAACTTTTTTTTACAAACTTTATTGCTATCACAAGGGATGAACAACATCCCTTCTGATAGCATGGGCTGTGACCAGTCCTCTTTATGGAGAGACCCCAAATCTCTCCTCTGGCCCCCCCATGCAGCCAATCGGAATACTTGTCGCTCCTGGTTTCCAGGGTTACAGAGAGAGGGGAACAATGTCAGTTCCTCTCTCTCTGTCCCAGGTAGCCATCCCCGCCGGCCGCATCGCTCCCGGTCTCCATTATGCGACTCGAGAGCCCAGGAGAGGCGGCGGGAGGGGGGTTTGGCCCCCTTCCGCCACCTGCAAAAGTGATTGAGTGGCTGATTAGCCACTCAGATCACTTTTGCTTTGTAGGCAATCGCCAGCTGAAACGAATGGTAGCGGGATGATGACTGTAGGTGCACCCACCATCCTGGTATAACCACTGAGGCACGTCCTTGCGTGGGGAGTGGTTAAAGCATGTTATACAACGCAGTGCTTGTACTGTGCAATTTGGCCCCTTCTATCACCTAAAATAGCTGGCTGATCCTGCCTGGCTATGTCCTCCCTTCTGTAAACTGACCACGGTATACCATGGCTGCTAAGCCCTGACATTGTGGTCAGTTTACCTGCCTCCGTCATCTGCAGCTCACCTGTCCTCCTCTGTCCTCTCCCTCCCCCTCCCTGTCTGCTCCTGTGCCAGTGCCCACCCCCTCCCCTCCTGCTGCTGTAGTTTCATTTAAAGTTTCATATCCTGTCTACAGTCTGTTTATACCGTCCTGTCTGGTCTGTTTAATAATCCTGTGTGCCTCTGTGTCAGTGTTTTATAAAAATAAGCCGTTCTTTACCAGTTTTCAGAGCGCCGATCGCCGCTCACGTGATCCGCCGCCTCTCTCCTCCCAGCCTCCCCTCCCGACTAACGTCAGATGGGGATAGGAGAGAGCTGGCGGGTCACATGAGCGGCAATCGACGCTATAAAAAAGTGGTAAAGAACGGCTTATTTTTTTTTAATACACAGACACAGGATTATTAAACAGACCAGACAGGATATTAAAGTGGCTTAACAACCCTTAAGGGGCTTACTGTTTGCATTTCATTTGGAAATCAAGGTCCCAGAGTCTGGAGGAAGAGTGGAGAGGCACAGAATCCAAGTTGCATGAGGTCCAGTACCAATACCTGGTCACATGATCATGGTATCACTGCTTGATTGGCCAGAAAATTCGCCTGACCTAAACCCCATAGAGAATCTGTGGGGAATTGTCAAGAGGAAGATGAGAGACACCAGACCCAACAAAGCAGACGAGCTAAAGGCCGCTATCAAAGCAACCTGGGCTTCCATAACACCTCAGCAGTGCCACAGACTGATCGCCCCATGCCACGCCACATTAATGTAGTAATTCATGCAAAAGGAGCCCCGATCGCGTACTGAGTGCATCCTATACTGTACATGGACACACTTTCAGTAAGCCAACATTTCTGTATCAAAAATCCTTTTTTTTTTTTCTTTTTTTTTTATTGGTCTTATGTAATGTTCTAATTTTCTGAGATACTGAAATTTGGGTTGTCACTAGCTGTAAGCCATAATCATCAAAATGAAAAGAAAGAAAATGTTTGAAATACCTGTATATTACTCTGTGTTTAACACATCTATATAAAACGTATGAGTTTCAGTTAACTTTTTGATGATTTTCCAATTTTATGAAATGCACCTGAATATGCTGTGACCTCGCTGCAGGCTCCTCCCACAGGCTCCACTCGTCCTACCCCCCATGGTCTCCTCCTACCCTCAATTATCCCCCTACGGGCTCCTCCCACAGGCCATGATCTCTCTGCAGGCTCCTCCCATAGTTTGTGATCTCCCTGTAGGCTCCTCCCACAGGCCATGATCTCCTTGCATGCTCCTCCTACTCACCATAATCTCCTTGCAGGCTCCTCCCACAGGCCATGATCTTTTGGTGGGCTCCTCATACCTTCCATGATCTCCTTGCGGGCTACTCATACCTTCTATGATCCCCCTGCGGGCTCCTCCCACAGGCTATGATCTCCCCGCAGGCTCCTCCCACAGGCCATGATCTCTCTGCAGGTTCCTCCCACTGGCCAAGATCTCTCTGCAGGCTCCTCCCACAGGTTGTGATCTCCCTGCAGGCTCCTCCCACAGGCCATGATCTCCTTGCATGCTCCTCCTACCCTCCATAATCTCCATGCAGGCTCCTCCCACAGGCCATGATCTTTTGGTGGGCTCCTCATACCTTCCATGATCTCCTTGCAGGCTCCTCATACCTTCCACGATCTCCGTGCGGGCTCCACATACCTTCTATGATCTCCCTGCAGGCTCCTCCCACAGGCTATGATCTCCCTGCATGCTCCTCCCACAGGTTGTAATCCCCTTTAAGGCTCCTCCCACAGGTCATAATCTCCCTGCAGGCTCCTCCTACCTTCCATGATCTCCCTGCAGGCTCCTCCCACAGGTTGTAATCCCCTTTCAGGCTCCTCCCACAGACCATAATCTCCCTGCGGGCTTCTCCTACCCACCATGATCACCCTGCGGGCTCCTCGCACAGACTATGATCTCCCTGCGGGCTCCTCCCATTGGGCATGATCTCCCTGCAGGCTCCTCCCACGGGCAATGATCTCCCTGCGGGCTCCTTCCACAGGCCATAAACTCCCTGTGGACTCCTACCACAGGACATGATCTCCCTGCAGGCTTCTCTTACAGGTTGTGATCTCCCTGCTGGCTCCACCCGCAGGCCATGAACACCCTGTGGCCTCCTCTCACCGGCCATGACCTCCCTGGCCCTGCAGGCTCCTCTCACAGGTTGTGATCTCCCTGCTGGCTCCTCCCACAGGCCATAATCTCCCTGCAGACTCCTCCTACCCACCCTGATCTCCCTGCATGCTCCTCCTACCCTCCATGATCTCCCTGCAGGCTCCACCCACAGGCTATTAACTCCCTGCGGGCTCCTCTCACAGGACATGATCTCCCTGCGGGCTCCTCTCACAGGACATGATCTCCCTGCGGACTCCACCCACAGGCCATGATCTCTGTGCGAGTTCCTCATAGACGCTGTGATTTTCCTGTGGTTTCCTCACACACTAAGCTGTACCTTTTCAGCCAAAGGCGGTATACCCAACCCACTCATCAAGAACCATTGGGTGCTTTCCAAGCAGAACCAGAGTTGCAGTCCCCATGAACTGGTTCAGCCACCCTCTGCCCTTTGGTGAGGTGGATTGGCTTACGGCCCTGGATGAACCTTGGGGCTTTGTCAGCAGGAGCCTTTTCTCCTGGTGGGGACATTACAACCAGCCAGAAGAGTGACATCTTGCTCTTCTCCCCTTGCTGGATTTGTCAACATTCGGGATGAGAGTAAAAAGTCAATTGCTTCCTGGTGGCCCATTAAGCGGATAACTTCTGGGAGGCGGCATGGCTTTTGTATCATGTGACTGCTATACTTGGCTCTCACAGCAGTCACATGCTTATGAGCCTAGCCCGCTGGCTCCCACTGCAAAGCCTTGACCAAGGACTGTGGGTGAAAGCTTGGTAAGGGGGCTAAGGGCATGCTGCAAGCACATTCTAAACACACAACCTTTTGCGCCGAATGTTTACGTGCAGTTATAGCACTAAAGCGCTTGCAACTCCATGTATTAAGAGGTTAAAAAAGATGAATTGTATCTTTCCCTTTTTTAAATGTATTTTGTAGCAACTTCAGAATTTCAAGGAGAAAGTGCTCAACCCTCAGCAGTAGGGTCTAGCTGTGCCTCATACCTCACTTGGGGGATTAAGCTGCCATACCACATCTGCTTTAAAGCTCTACCATAGCACAGTCAGAAGGAAAGAGGGAGCAAGTGCACCTTTGTACAAGAACTGCCACCCTTGGAAAGTTGGAAGAAAAAAGCAGCCGTCGCTCTTGGGGCCATGGTTGGAGTAAGTTGTAACTCTTGGGGTTGGTGTTGGAGAAGTAGCATATTGTTGCTCTTGGGGCCAGGGTTTGGGAGAGGATAGGGGCCATTATAGGAGGAGTGGAGCGTCGGTTTTCGGGGCCAGAGGAGGAGCAAGATGTCCCTCTTGAGGCCATTGTTGGAGGAGGCATAGAGAATTGCTCCTGGGGCTGGGGTCAAAAGAGGATTGGGCCATCCCTCTAGATGCCATTGTTGGAGAAGGGTGAGGTCATTTTTCGGGCTGGAGTTGGAGAATTGGGAAAATCCACTAGGGGTCATTTTTGGCAGACCAGTGGAGCTTTACTCCTTGATAAGAGGTAAGAGGAGGAGCAAGCCATTCTTCTAGGGCAGGGGTCTTCAAACTATGGCCCTCCAGTTGTTGAGGAACTACAATTCCCATCATGCCTAGTCATGTCTGTGAACGTTAGTTTTACAATCCCTCATGGGACGTGTAGTTCCGCAACAGCTGGAGGGCCGTAGTTTGAGGATCCCTGTTCTAGGGGGCATTGTTGAGGAGGAGCAGAGTGTCACTATTGGCGCTGGGGTTGGAGAAGGAGCAAGCCATCCCTTTTGGGGCCATTGTTGGAGGAGAAGCAGAGGGTCACTTTTGTGGCTGGGCTCAGAGGAAGAGCAAGCCAATGCTTTTGGGGCCATTGTTGGAGGAGCAGAGGGTCACTTTTGGTGCTGGGGTCAGAGGAGGGGCAAGCCGTCCCTTTTGGTAAAATTGTTGGAGGAAGAACATGCTCTCCCTCTTGGGGCTGGTAATAGAAAAGGACTTGAGCGTCACTCTTGGGGCCAGGATTGGGCCATCGCTCTTGGGGTCATTATTGGAGCAGAAGCAGAGTGTTGCTCTTGGGACTGAGGTCAGAGGGGGATTAGGCCACCCCTCTTGGGGCCATTGTTGGAGGAGAGGAGCATCACTCTTGGGACTAGGGTCAGAAGAGGAGCAAAATGTTCCATGTTGAGCCATTGTTGAAAGAGCAGCAGAGCGTTACTCTTAGGGCCAGGGTTGACAGCAGATTGAGCCATCACTCTTGGGGCCTTTATTGAAGGAGTGGAGCATTGCTCTTGGGGCCTGGGTCAGAAGAGCAAGATGTCCCTCTTAAGGCCATTGTTAGAGGAGCAGCAGAGTGTTGGCCTTGGGCCTTCCCTCCTGGGGCCATTATTGGAGGAAGAGTGGAGCATTGCTTTTGGGGCCTACATCAGAGGAAGAGCAAGACGTCCCTCTTTAGGCCATTGTTGGAACAGCAGCAGTGTTATTCTTGGGGGCTAGGGTCGGAGAAGGAGCAAGTTGTCCTACTTGGGACCATTGGAGCAGCAGCAGAGCATTATGTTTGGGGGCCAGGGTTGGAGGAGGATTAGGCCATCCCTCTTGGGGTCATTATTGCAGGTGCAGCAGAGCATTGCTCTTGGGACTGAGGTCAGAAGAGGATTGGGCCACCCCTCTTGGCGCCATTGTTGGAAGAGAGGAGTGCCGCTCCTTGGGCCAGCGTTAGAGGAGGATTGGGCCATCCCTCTTGGGGTCATTAATAGAAGAGGAATGGAGCATTGCTCTTGGGGCCTGAGTCAGAGTAGGGGCAAGACGTCCCTCTTGAGGCCATTATTGGAGGAGCAGCAGAGAGTTACTTTTGGGACTGAGGTTAGAAGAGGATTGGGCCATCCCTCTTGGGACCAGTATTGGAGGACCAGCAGAGCATTGGGGGTGGAGGAGAAGCAAGTTGTCTCATTTGGTGCCAGTGTTGGAGAAAGAGCAGATTGTTGATCCTGAAGCCAGTGTCAGCGGAGAAGCAGTCAGTCGCCCTTCGTGCTCCTGTACAATTGGGAGTTTAGATGATACAGGAGGTATGTACTGTAGTTGAGAGCTCAAATATGTTTAGAATTGGGGCCCTACTTTATAGAGGTGACATGATTGTGGCAGTGCAGATTTTCACAAATTTCCAAATCCAGGCATCAAAAAACCTCAATATTTTAGCTCCAAAATCATCACCCCCACTGAGATTTTTTTTCCCTCACTTTCTGTCCCTGTGGCACCTGAATAATTATTTGGGAGGGGGGGGGGCATGTCCCAATGGGGGCACAAGTGACATTAAAACCTACAGGCTCCACCTAAAATGAAACAAGAAGCTTCCTGCTTTAATTTTGGGAGGGGCAAACTGGTCTTACCGTTTCTGGGCAACAATAAGACACAACCTGATCCTAGCCACAGTCTACATTTCCTATCTGTGATTGTAAAGTCTTGTTTTTTTCCCCTATAAAAATAACAAACATACTTACCTGCTCTGTGAAGTTGGTTTTGCACAGAACGACCCTGATCCTCCTCTCCTCGGGTCCCTCTTCTGTGATCCTGGCCCCTAGCTCCTGTTCAGTGCCCAAACAGCTTGCTATGGGGGAACCCAAGGCGAGCCACGGCTACCTCGCCCGATTGGCTAGCTGACTTTGATTGACAGCAGCAGCAACCAATGGCACTGCTGCTGTGTCCCCAGCCATTCAGGAGGGAGAATTTCGGACAGCTGAGAGCCTTGTGGACATCGCTGGACAAAATGGGGCCTCAAGTAAGTATGAGGGGGGCTGCTGCCCACAGTTTTTTTCTATCTTAAAGCATAGAATGCATTTAGTTAAAAAAAAAAACCTTCTGCCTTTACAACCCCTTTAAGAAAATGTTCTCTGTCACCCCCCTCCCCCACACATCCACACCAATCATCCAATGGGATGGCTCAGCAACAGCATGATGAGTAAATTCACACGGGAAAAGCTTATTTTGGATATTGTTTAATTAAAAAAACAAAAACAGAAAAAAAAAAAAAACACACAACAGAAAGCATAACACATAGAAACCGTAGGAACACGATCGGTAACATGGATAATATCACAATATTTGCGGCTGGACACTAATAAGAAGCAATATATGTCTGCTGTCTAACAGCAGGGTATCGGGGGATGGGGGGGTCGGAATCAAGGTAATCATGTACACCTGTGCCCCTCCCCAGGATAGAACATATGGTCCGCTGGTACTAATCTGACTGCAGCCACAGGTAGGTGTCCCTCATTATTACTGCAGTATGTACCACTCACCCACCAAGTGCAAACACTGTGTAAGCTTTCAAAAAAGGAGAACACCGCCTAACTTAATCTTTTGGGTAGAGTGGGGAGGTCTGTGTCCCCCTGCTAGGGATATTTCCCTTATGTCCCCTTTCAGTACCACAATCACTCCCTAAAGCAGTGTGACTAGTCTATGCTGGGAGCTGGGAGATATCACTGCAGACACCAGCAACCCCTTTTCTCTTCTGCCTGTACCACCAATAAGGCCTGGAATCTAGTCCTCCGGGGTCCTGTGATGTCAACCCACCCAGAAATGACAAAGCCTCCCCCCGTCTTCTGGTCAAGCAGTGTGGAACACAAAAGACATGCCCCCTGCAACCACGAGGAACTCCTCGCCACCACATCCTGGCGCCGACACAGCAGCACAGAACATTCAGCCATGCATCGCCAGGTCTGTCGCGGGAGGTCAGTTGCCAACGTGGTTCTGCCGTCATGGCATTCGCTAGGCACTGAAGGCAAAAGGAGCCTCCGGCCACCACTTGCCTGTAAAGAGGAGGGGTCCTGGAAGGGCAAGCAAAGCAACACGGTAAAAACAAGACAGCCCAGAGACAGAAGCTCCACCACTGGTTCCATAGGAAACACATCTCTACAGAGGAAACACCAAAACCAAGAAGAGGGCCTGGAGGACCTCATTTTACCTTTGACCTGGCAATGCATTTCCTATCTTGGTGGGAGCAGCTCTGGGCTGCCTTGGAAGACAACTGGGTGAAGGGTGGTGTGTGTAAAAGCGTAAACTTCCCCAGCAGGAGCACAGATAGGAATACAAGTCTGACAAAGGTTTCAACTTACCCCGATCCATCCAAAAGTATTGTCTTTTGGGGCTCTTCAGGCATCAACAGCCCTCAGTTTACCGTTATCCAGAGAAGGGCTGTGTTCCCATCTGAGCCCTCATCTGAAACCACAGTTGTTGTGGGAAGGCGTAGGTATGTATTCTGTGCTGTATCTACAACACCTTCACCTCCTACAAACCAGTGGTCCTCAACCCTGGCCTACAGGGCCCACTAACAGGCCAGATTTGCAAGATAACTGAAATACATCCCAGGTGATATCATTTGCTGCTAAGTGATTGCAGTACTCTAGTCTGCATCTCTCCAAGGTAATAGATTCCAGGCCTTACCTTGGGGAGATGCAGACTAGAGTACTGCAATCACTGAGCAGCAAATGATATCACTTGGGATGTATTTCAGTTATCTTGCAAATCTGGCCTGTTAGTGGGCCCTGTAGGCCAGGGTTGAGGACCACTGCTATAAACGACCAATCCAGCTCATCTGCTTTCAGATAAGGAGTCAGACCTCACACATCCCTCATTTACTCCTGGAAAACGCTAATAAAGCATCTGGGCTCATTCACAATGGTGGCCGCCCATAGACATCACAATCTCATCACACTGGCATCAGCAATATGGTACTGGGAATCGCCAGGATTGCCTAACATAGGAATAAAAATAATGACAACATCTCACATTGCAGAATAATATGACAATAAGCTGGCTGTGACATACAAGTATTGGATATGGCTTTTCATACGGTGCAGGACTTGCATGGACTGTACCCGCTCCAGGCTCATATAAAATACACAGAACCGATATAAGTGGCATTGAATATCTCCCACCCTCTTATAACGTCTCCATAAAGCAGACCCGTTATTTATTTGTACATAATTTCATACACAGGTATCCATACTGCTCATCCTTATCTGAACACAGCTATACCTGTTGTAATGACACAATATAAATGATGCCTAAAATAATATAAAGAACTTCACCATAATGGAAATGCTAAATATTAGCGCCTGGTGTCTACAATTATCAGCACTGCCCCCTTCAGGTACACAACTAAAAAATACTGCAGGGAGGACAGCGGGATCTCTGCACAAGGCTTGGCAATCCATTACTCTGAAGTACTAAGGAACTACAGCTCCCAGCATGGGTGTAGCACAGCCATTCTCAACCAGGGTTCCTCTAGAGGGGTTACTTGAGGGCTTACATTGGCGGTCAGGGGGAAGAACGCTCCTTCCATTGGCAGGTCAGAGGGAAGAACGCTCTTTCCTTTGGCAAGTCAAGGGGGAAGAACGTTCCTTCCATTGGCGGCCAGGGGGGAAGAACGCTCTTTCCACTGGCGGTCAGGGGGGGGAAGAACGCTCCTTCCATTGGAGGTCAGGGGGGGAAGAACGCTCCTTCCATTGGAGGTCAGGGGGGGAAGAACGCTCCTTCCATTGGAGGTCAGGGGGGGAAGAACGCTCCTTCCATTGGAGGTCAGGGGGGGAAGAACGCTCCTTCCATTAGTGATCAGTGAGAATGCCCCCCTTACCACCAATGTAGGGGTAATTCTTCCCACTGACTACTAAAGTAAGGGGAACATTCTTCCTATCAGTCACCACCATTGTAGGAACACGGTGCCCACCACCTGCAAAGTAGAGGGCATTCTTCCCACTGACTGCCACTATAAAAGGGAATTTTTTAGCATCAAACACCAATCTAAGTTTACATTCTTCCCATTGATCACCAACCGAAACGTAGGGGGCATTCCTCCCCCTGACCACCGATGTAAGGGACATTCTTCCCACTGGCCGAAACGTAAGGGGCATTCTTCCCACTGATCACCAATGTAAAGGGAAATTTTTTTTAGCATCGACAGCCAATGTAAGGGGCATTCTTCCCACGAGCCACTGTATAGTAGCGTTGACCTCAGAACTATGCAGGTGTTCTGCCGAAAACTCAAACGTTATTGCTGGTGAATGTCCACCAGGAATAATTGGAGATTTCTACCACTTGGTGTTTTCACAGAAAAGGAGCGGCCTTTACAGTCCGATAGATGCTATAATTAGTGGAGATAGTTAGTCCGCCCACGAGTTGTCACTGCCCTGGAGGCGGCCATGTTTTTGGTTACTAGCAGGTGGACTAACATCCACTAATTATAGCATCTACCAGAGTGTAAAGGCTGCCCCTGTTCTGTGAAAACACCAACTGGTAGAAATCTCCAATTATTCCGGGTGTACACTCACTGGAAATAGCGTAGTTGCATTTCTCGGCAAGTTGGAGTTTTCAGCAGAACACTGGCGCCATCAGGTTGAAGGTCAACCCACCATTCAGTAAGGGGAACATTTTACCCATCAGTCACCACCATTAAAGAAACACTCTTTCCACCAACTGCCAATGTAAGGGGCATTCTTCCTACCGACCACCATGGTAAGGGGCATATTTTTCATTCATTTGCGATTAGATCTATAATCAGCTGGTCTTGCCAATGCACCATACGCTATAGATTTACATTTTCGCAGGGATTTCCTAAGATGTGAAGATTTCATGGCTTCCTCTGGGGTAAAAAAGGTTGAGAAAGGCTGCTCTAGCGGGTCACGCTGGAACCTGTGATCTCATTGAATTTGGAGGATTGTTCTTTGCCCAGTGCCGACTTCAATGCCCCTAAATCCCAAATACTAAACATACTAGAAAAAAAAAAAAAAGAAGAAGGATGAACGTGATCTCCGATCAGCAGGAAGGAGATGTGTCCGCATTGTGTACAGCACTAAGTGGCGCTGCGACTATGTAACAGTTACTGCTGGCATTAATCCTCAGAGACACGACATCCCCGGAGGAGACACCACAGCACCGGCCGGGGGAATAACAAACCAGAATGCCCAGCAAACCCCCCCCCCAATTCTAGGATGAGACACACAGGCGCCATTTCCCTTTGGTTTGAATGTGAGGAGTTGACCAGTTCCACACATGAAACATTTATTGAACAGAAAATGATTGACGACAATGAGTTCAGGTTGTCTCTTTTCATCCCAGAGCAGTACTGAATTGTTTTTCGTACGCGCCATGGCTTTAAGGGAGCCTGTCACAGAATAAAAATACCTGTGTGAGAAGCCTTGAGATGGAAGCTAACAATTGCCTGGCTCGTTACAAATTTACACGGCCCACAGAGGGGATGGGGGGGCATGGGCCTAAGGAAGTGACATCACTAAGGGTTCTTTCACACAGGCGGACCGTTCAGATCCGCCTGTCCGTTTTTTTGACGGATCTGAACAGTCACCCCATGCATCTTTATGGGGCATCGGATGTCAGTGGAGACATGTCTGCTGACATCCGAGCCGATCCGTCAAATCTGGACGGATGGAAACCCTATTTTCCATCCGTCCAGCATATCGGATGAGAACGGACCGACGGTCCGTTCCCATCCGATTCCCCCATAGAGATGCATGGGGACCTGACAGCTGTGTCTCCGCACACAGCACGGAGAACAGCTGTCATCCTCCTGCTCAGCGGGGGATCGGCGGATAAGAGATAAAGTGAGTCCGTCCGACGGACGGAGTGTGTGAAAGGGGCCTTATGGCTGAGCGTCAGCTTCTTTCTGGGGCTTCTCACACACATATTGCTTTAGGACAGGTCCCCTTTATTAACATGTGAAATACAAGTTTATATGGCCTGAAGCAACAACTACTCTGAAAACAAGTGCAGACGAACGTTCAGGTTTGCTTTGTGGCAGATCCCTTTAACTAACCGGGAGCCAACGTCTTCCTGAGAACACAGGCCGCAGGAGGCGGAGTCAGCAATCTGAGACCAGCCAACCCCTTAACAGGATGCACTTAAAACTGGACGGAGTTACCGGAGCATCAGCTGACCATCATCCCATGCTTCATCTTCCTTAGGAAGAATGCTCTGCAAAAAAAAAGCTCCAATCAACGCGTAGCAGTCCCCCCAGTGGCCGAGCCAAAGTTTTAGCCAATCACAAAGCGTAACGTCGGCGATTAAAAATCCCATGAGGGCGTCCTGGAGGCTGTGTCCGCTTTAAGGCTTCCCATTCTTGCAGCAAAAGTGGTAACATTGTAAAATCAGAAACAACAACACACAACAAAAAAGAAAAAAATCCTTTGCTTTGATTATACAGAACGGGGAGGAACCCACGATACGCGGTGCAGCGCCCCCCTCCTGTCCATAGCAGCAGAACACAAAAACACAGGTTGTGGTTGAAGTGCAGAATTTTGGCTTTTTATAATAATCGTGTGACGCTTGAGACACCTCAGAAATAATATAAAAAAAAAAAAAAAATTAAGATTAAAGCTTATTCATGTCAAGATGCAGACGTAACATCTGGAACATGCATGCTACATTATGTACCTCCACCCACTAGCTACATCATGCGTTCGAGGGCTGCTCAGCAACCACATTTAGCATGAATACACCGAGGGGTGGATGCCAATCATAAGCTCCGCCCTGTGCGCTGTAAACCATAAAGGTGTCTGATGTTGGGAAAAAAAAAAAAAAAAAAGTGTTTAATCCCCATCCATTCTAAAATAGGGAGGGTGGGGGAAATTGCACGCAGACAAGCAGGAATATAGCTCTAATATATAGATTTCATCTGAAGAGATAGATATATATCTATCTGAGTGTCTTTATATATGTATATAGGAATATAAATATATACATTTCTGTCATTGTGGAATGAGGCCACAAATAGAGTCGTCTCTCAGTTAATGTGGGGGGGAGAAATTAATACGCAGCACCCCCCCACCACTCTCTGTGCATCGTCAGAGCTACAACATGTCAGAAGTGATGTCACTTCCTGTCAAGGAACGCCAGCTGCCCACTGGTTTAGTTCTAGAAACAAAGGCAAAAGTAAAGGAATTTTATTTTTCTATATTTGTGTGTCGGTAAAAACACAAGCGTTCGCGGTGAGCTCCGGCATACAGGCTTTTCCCTCTTCCACGGTTACAAGGGTTCCCAAGTTTTGTTTGGCCAATAACAAAAATGGATGCCGTTTAGAGTGCAGATCTGTGTGGCGTGTCACCGGCGTGGAACATAAAGGCCGTCTAAGTTCTGTGTGGAGCTTCATCCGGTCGCAGTCAAGGAGGGAGAACTGTGATGGAGTGTTGAGACTTCTTCCCGCTATTGGTTCTCGGCTCGGATGAGCTCCAGAATACTGATCAGGCTTCGCAGGCCCAGGACGTAACCTTTGTCCGGCCCGTCGTGCACTTTCGGGTCGTCGCGAAAGCCCTTGAAAGTGCTATGGGCGAAGTCTATCATTCTGACATCTACGTTGGGCGGAGGATCCTGGGAGAGCGGATCGGCGCTCCTGGGGCGATCAATGCCGTCATAGATGATGAGGAGGGAGCTGGAATAGAATCGGTAGGACGCCTGCATTTCCAGGACCGAGATCAGCCGCTGCAGTTTGGTCAGGATGGGTTCAAACAGGTCCACACGAAGCTGATTGCCGTTGTGCAGATATTGGTAGAGCGAT
Source organism: Pelophylax lessonae (assembly GCF_965119305.1). Taxonomy (NCBI): domain Eukaryota; kingdom Metazoa; phylum Chordata; class Amphibia; order Anura; family Ranidae; genus Pelophylax; species Pelophylax lessonae. The sequence continues at coordinate 17,689,216 of NC_138775.1, forward strand.
TGTCTAAAGCCCTCGGCACTGAGTCCCCGGCCATAGTACTTGTTCAGGCACAGGTAGTGTCCGGTGTTCATCTGGAAGACCTGCATAGAGAACAAAAGGACAAATTAGAACAAGGCCATGTCACCCGATGCAGGAATACAAACCCAGAAATCGGTCAGGATGTGTAGATCACCTTCCTGCAGTAATATATATATATATATATATATATATATATATATATATATATATATATATATATATATATATATATTTATTTATTTATTTATATTAGAGCTGCACGATTAATCGTAACAGAATCGAGATCGTGATTCACTCCCCCTGACGATCTTAACATGACACTTGCTCGATTCTTTACATAGCTGTGAGGGAGCAGCTGTCAAAAAAAAAAAAAAAAGAGCCTCCCGCAAAAGCCTATCAGCATTAGTCTCCCACTGAACTGTAAACACAAATGATTACATTGTATCTTTTCTTTCCCTCTGCCAGAGGAAGGAAGTTTAACCTCTTAAAGACTAAACCTTTTTCCTACACTTGTTGCTTGCAAGTTAAATCAGTTTATTTTTCCTAGAAAAGTAGTTAGAACCCCCAAACACACACTATATATATATACTATATATATATATATATATATATATATATATATATTATATATATATATATATATATACACATACACACACACACATACATACATACATACATACATACATACATACATATATAAACAATTTTTTTTATAATGTAAAAGATGTTACACAGAGAATCGTGATCTTGATTGCAAGCAAAAAAATCGTGATCTTTATTGCAAGCAAAAAAATTGTGATTCTCATTTTGGCCAGAATCGTGCAGCTCTAACACATATTATATTATATTATATATATATATATATTATATATTATATATATATATATATATATATATATATATATATATATATATATATATATATATATATATATATATATATATATATATATATATATATATATACAAGATGGGACAGATTTCACCCAGATCCGAACCCTAAAACTTCAGGCAGCACAAACACTCCTCAGAAATGTCCATACACTGAGGTTCTGAATAAGGATGACATCCCTACTCCATAGAGAAGTGAAGACAACATAAAAAGGAGGACATCGCTGCTCCCAATTATGAGGGAGGACATCAATGATGTCTAAATATGAGTGGGTGACCTAACTGCTTCCCAATAAGTTTTCCTCAATGTGAACAATGACATCACTGGTCCTCCAGTATTAGGAACGACGTCATTACTCCCCAAATATGAGGGGTGACATCACTGCTGCCTAAATACAGGAGGATGACATTTCTGTTTCCCCAATGTAAAGAAAAACATCCCTTATTTGTGGAGCAGTGATGACATTACTGGTCCTCCAGGATGACAAATGACATCACTGCTCCCCAAATAAAAAGGTAGGAGTCATAACTGCTCCCCAATTATGAGGGATGACATTGCTGCTCCCCAATTACGAGGGATGACATTGCTGCTTCTCCAATATGAGGGATGACATCATTGCTGTGTAAATATATTAGGGTGATATAACTGCTCCCTAAATATGTAGGAGGGGGGTGACATTTCTGTTTCCCCAATGTGAACAAGGACATCACTGCTCCACAAATATATGGGGGGACATCACTGTATACAATAGAAGGGAAGACACATCACTGCTCTCCAAATATGAGGGGTGACATCAATGCTCCCCAACCATTAGGGATGATATCTATTAGGGGTTGACCGATTATCGGCAAAGCCGACATATCGAGGGCCGATCTGCACTTTCCCCGATATATCGGTATCGGCCACCAAGGTGACCGATATTTCGGGAAAGTGCTTGTACCGGAGTGATGCCTGCAGCTAGAGGCATCACCCCGGTACCGGCGTCTATAGCCGACGGTCGGCTGTCTTGTAATGACAAACGATGCGGCTGAGAAGCCACTCGGCTGTCATTACAAGGAGCGGGAGGGGACGCCCCCCTCCCACCGCCTTCCGCGGCTCGCCCAGGTCTCCCGTCCCATCAGGGGACCCCGGCAACCAGCCTGCACAGCTGCCGAAGACCCAATCAAAGCCGCATTGGGCTCTGATCGAGTCTCCATGCAAAAACCCGGACATGATGTCATGACATCTCTTCCGGGTACTGGTGCCAGATTTTAAAAAATGACAGCATTCAAAACAGCCAAACTTTGCGTTTTGGATGCTTTTAAGTGCAGAGGAGGGGTTTGGGGTCTTTTAGATCCCCAGATCCTTCCACAATAATACCTGTCAAAAAAAAAAAAATTTAAAAAATTGTTTTTTTTAAATGTACGAAAATATCGGCCGACACCGATATGCATTGACCAAAATATCAGTATCGGCAATGAAAAACCGATATTGGTCGATCACTAATATCTATACTCCCAAAATAGGAGGGATGACATCACTGTTTATACAATAAGAGCATACATCACTGCTCCCCAAATAGGAGGGGTTACATAATTGCTCCCTAATAATGAGGGGTGGCATCACTGCTCCCCAACAATGAGGAATGTTGTCTATGCTTCCAAAATATGAGGTATGACATCACTGCTCCCCAAATACAGTATAAGAAATGGCATTAGTGTTGATACAATATAAAGGATTACATCATTGCTCCCTAAATATGACAGAGGACCATCAGTGCTCCCCAAAAATATCACAGGGTGACATCACTGCTGCCAACAAACTGTGGCAATACAAAAATTTTACGTGTCTCTGACATTGCACAGAATGTACAAAAATGTCTACTCTGTTCTCATTTCCCTCTTTATGGGCAACACAGCCACATCCTGCAGACAGCAGGAGCCCAGTCATCATCTGAAAGGCATGATCCTTTGATAGCTGAGGACAGAACAATGATCTGCATGTCACACAGTGGCCAGCAGAGGGCAGCACAACAATCTGCATGTCACAGTGCAATGATCTGTCGCACTACAGCCATCATAGGGGGCACTACATTATACAGTGAAGCTGCAGTCTGTGCATTTACCTGCATGCCGCACACTCTCACGCCCAGCGTGGCAGATGTGCTCTGTTCACACTTCTTCATCTGCCTGGCCGCCTTCTCCTCCGAGGCGTCGTCACCGTGCTGCCGCGTTCCCATCTTCAAGTCCAGCACGCACGGGAACTTAAAGTGGTGCACGACGTTCTCCAGCAACAGGAATTCTGGGAGCGCAGAGTTAAGTTATCACAACAGAAAATGACAGATCGTTACCAGCGCTGCAAGAGATGAGAGAGAGGACGCCACACAGGGAAGGATACTGTACAGCTTGCGATCCTTCGATTCCGAGCGCATGCGGTTGAGCTGCTGCTTGTGGCATCGCAGGCTCCAGGGGTTGTAGCTGATCCGCTCTGAGCTCACCCCGCTATTGCCGTCCAGCATCTGGAAGGGGACGTCCGATTGGTTCATCAGCTCTAGCTTGGGGCTCTTCATCTCAGAGATACTGCGGGAGAATCAGGACAAGTCATTCGAAGGAAAGAAAAGATCAACGATTCTACTAATGGTCACAAATAACACTGCCGAGAACAAAAAAATCTTATTTAACCACTTAAGCCCCGGAGGATTTGGCTGCTCAAAGACCAGGGCCTATTTTGCGATTCGGAACTGCGTGACTTTAACGGACAATTGCGCGGTCGTGCGACACTGTACCCAAATTAAATTTACGTCCTTTTTTTCCCACAAACGGAGATTTCTTTTGGTGGTATTTGATCACCTGTGCGATTTTTACTTTTTGCACTATAAACAAAAAAAAGAGCGTAAATTTTGAAAAAAATAACAATATTTTTCACATTTTTTTTATATGAAATTCCCCCAAAAAAATGTAAAAATCTAAATTTTTTTAAATTTTTGGCCAATTTGTTTTCTGCTACCTAGGTTTGGTAAAAAAAAAAAATCACAATAAGTGTATTTTGATTGGTTTGCGCAAAAGTTGTTGCGTTTACTAACTAAGGGAAAGATTTTTGTCATTTTTGGTGTTTTTTTTTTTTTTTAACGAGTAATGGTGGCGATCTGCGATTTTTTTTTTGCGGGACTGCGACATTGTGGCGGACAGATCGGACCCTTGACTGACATTTTGACACTTTTGGGGGTACCAGTCACATTACTACAGTAATCAGTGCTATATATATATGCACTGTTACTGTAATAATGACACTGGCAGGGAAGGGGTTAATTTTTATTGGAGAGGGAGGGGTTAATGTATGCCTGGTGCTTACTAACGTGTGTGGGGGGAGGGGACTATGTGACACAGGGACAGATCGGAGGTTCAGCTATGCTGAACACTCCGATCTGTCACTCCCTGTCACTTAGGAGATCCGCCCGCTCTGTTTACACAAGCGGGCGGATCTCCAGACTCGATTCCCCGACGATCAGGGAAGAGCAGCGACGATCGCCGCTGCTCCTCCCCTGGCCCGACTCCCGCTGTGAATGAATACAGCGGGAGCGAGCCTCAGGCGGCAAGCGAGCGCCACCCACAAGGGGAGGAGTCCAGCGACGTAGTACTACATCGCTGGACGATAACGAGCCACTGTGCCGCAGTAGAGGCACAGTGAGCGGTCGTAAAGTGGATAAACTAGTAATGGCGGCGATCTGCGATTTTTTGTGGGACTGTGACATTGCGGCGGACAGATCGGACCCCTAACTGACATTTTTGACACTTTTGGGGTTACCAGTGACATTACTACATTAATCAGTGCTATACATATGCACTGTTACTGTAAAAATTACACTGGCAGGGAAGGGGTTAACTTTATTAGTGATCAAGGGGTTAAGTATGTCCCTAGGGGCGGGATTCTAACTGTCAAGGGGCGTGGCTTGTGATGTAACCACAGAGACATACGATCCTTCATAGCAGGATCATATTATCTCTGCAGTTACATCAGGGGCGAATGACAGACGGCTTTGTTTACATCAGCCGCCTGCCTTTCTCCCTCTACAGCGGGAGATCGCCGAGTGACCGGTGGACATCGGAGCCGCCGGTCACTGGCGCGGGGATTTTAGGGACCGAGCGGGGGCGAGAGCGCGCCCCCGGCAGCACGCGCTCGTCCTCTGGAGGCTCGTGGGCGAGCGACGTACTGGTATGTCGCTTTGCCCAGGAGCGCCAGACTGCCGCAGTATATGTACTCGCGGCGGTCGGCAAGTGGTTAACCCCTTTACAGCAGCCAGAGACGGCGCTTTAACCACTTCAGGACCACCCACCCCCATTGTACTGCAAACAGGGGTCTCCTACAGGCATAGTGATGTACCTGTACCTTGTTCTGTGGTTCCAGGATCAGGGCTCCTACCACTGACTAAGAAGCTCTGCTTAACCTACTCCCCCCTCCCAGCAGTGACTCAGAAATTCAACTTTCAAATTCAAAGATTCATTTCTTCACAATGCCCGCAGCTACATAGGTCATCGAGAGCTTGTTTTGAAGACACAACACCCAACACAGACATAGATCCTCCCTGTCTTATAAGACGGAAACCTCTCTGACCTTTCTGAACTCTCTGTGCTCAGAGTTGGGCGCTCCTCTTTATGGTCAGTGCTGGAAGGAGTGCTGTTAGTGCGGTACAGACCACGGCGAGAGTGCTTGCGCCTTGGGTGGTCCCATTCTGGAAGAGGTTCCTCGTTGTCCACAGTCTCATTCTCCACATAGGGGTAGGCGACAAGATTGATATATCCGTCACTGTCACCTTCAAAGCAGACTGACACAACACCTGCACGGGGGAGGACAGGATACACGGCATCACACAGCAACCTCAGGAGACAAAGTGTTTGTATCACAAATTGACTGACTTTCTCTAGGCTCAACTGACCAATATACAGCGACAGAGGGGAGGCGAGAGATCAGCGTGCAGAGGCAGAGAGGAGGGGAGAGATCAGCGGCAGAGGGGAGAGATCAGCACGCAGAGGCAGAGAGGAGGGGAGAGATCAGCGCGCAGAGACAGAGGGGAGGGGAGAGATCAGCGCGCAGAGGCAGAGGGGAGGGGAGAGATCAGCGGCAGAGGGGAGAGATCAGCGCGCAGAGGCAGAGAGGAGGGGAGAGATCAGCGCGCAGAGACAGAGGGGAGGGGAGAGATCAGCGCGCAGAGACAGAGGGGAGGGGAGAGATCAGCGCGCAGAGGCAGAGGGGAGGGGAGAGATCAGCGCGCAGAGGCAGAGGGGAGGGGAGAGATCAGCGCGCAGAGGCAGAGGGGAGAGATCAGCGCGCAGAGGCAGAGGGGAGGGGAGAGATCAGCGCGCAGAGGCAGAGAGGAGGGGAGAGATCAGCGCGCAGAGGCAGAGGGGAGGGGAGAGATCAGCGCGCAGAGGCAGAGGGGAGGGGAGAGATCAGCGCGCAGAGGCAGAGAGGAGGGGAGAGATCAGCGCGCAGAGGCAGAGAGGAGGGGAGAGATCAGCGCGCAGAGGCAGAGAGGAGGGGAGAGATCAGCACGCAGAGGCAGAGAGGAGAGATCAGCGTGCAGAGAGGAGGGGAGAGATCAGCACGCAGAGGCAGAGAGGAGGGGAGAGCTCAGCGCACAGAAAACAGAGAGGAGGGGAGAGATCAGCGCGCAGAGGCAGAGAGGAGGGGAGAGATCAGCGCGCAGAGGCAGAGAGGAGGGGAGAGATCAGCGCGCAGAGGCAGAGAGGAGGGGAGAGATCAGCACGCAGAGGCGGAGAGGAGAGATCAGCGTGCAGAGAGGAGGGGAGAGATCAGCACGCAGAGGCAGAGAGGAGGGGAGAGCTCAGCGCACAGAAAACAGAGGAGGGGAGAGCTCAGCGCACAGAAAACAGAGGAGGGGAGAGATCAGCGCACAGAAAACAGAGGAGGGGAGAGATCAGAACACAGAAAACAGAGGAGGGGAGAGATCAGAACACAGAAAACAGAGGAGGGGAGAGATCAGCACACAGAAAACAGAGGAGGGGAGAGCTCAGCACACAGAAAACAGAGGAGGGGAGAGCTCAGCACACAGAAAACAGAGGAGGGGAGAGCTCAGCACACAGAAAACAGAGGAGGGGAGAGCTCAGCACACAGAAAAACAGTCGGTTTTCACCTTTATATTCAGGTGTGAATTCCTTCATTTCAGGCGGTAGGGATTCATAGAAGCGCTGCTCCCGAGGAATGAGGGGTTTGCACACTGTGTGGTCGTCATAGCGCATCATACTGCTGTGTCCCCCCACCTGATGGATGAACGGTTCCAGCAGGACCCCCCGGCCCCTGTCGCACACCGCGCTCTTGCCGCACTTCCCCACTTCCATGGTTTGACAAACACACATTGCGTTGCACGCACAGTGCTGGGAGGGGACATGGAGAGGGGCACAGGGGCCGGGCAGCAGTACTGAGGGGCAGAAGAAGAAGGCCGCTGGCAGTTCCTTCAGGACGCAGTCACTCCTCAGATCTGGAAGAGATGGGACTTCATGAAATAAACAAATAAACAGAGAAGACGGCAGAGATCTGTCATAGTTAATCACTTACGTAAATCATATAACAGAACACATAGTGCTCACCCCTATGCACCAATTATTTCTAGTACTCACCCCATACACCGAATTAACCATAGCCCTCATCCCCATTCACCAAATGAATCATAGTGCTTACCCCCATACACCCAATTACTCATAGTGCTCACCCTCATACACCGAATTAACCATAGCGCTCATCCCCATTCACCAAATGAATCATAGTGCTTACCCCCATACACCCAATTACTCATAGTGCTCACCCCCATACACCGAATTAACCATAGCGCTCATCCCCATTCACCAAATGAATCATAGTGCTTACCCCCATACACCCATAGTGCTCACCACCAAACATTCAATTCATTAAAACCGACACCTTTAGTACCCTTCCCTATTGTCATCAATGAAAGACCTCTCTCTGCCCCATTTGACTACTTGGCCCCCGGATTTTTCTCACTCAACCTACACATCACATGATTTAGCACTACAACTTAGCAGAACTTTGCCATATGTTGCCGCACACAGCAGATGCCGAGTATTCTGGTCTCCATTCACAGATCTAAGAGATCACATTCATTCCCCATTCATACATCCCTCTACCTCTTTTAAAAGCCCCAGGTTCAGGTGAGAAGGCCATGGCCGTCCCTTTCTCGGTGGGAGACATTGCAGGACTCTAGCAGGTAAACCATCTACTCCCTGGCACTGTGAGAATCGGAGTGTCTGCAGCTCGGTTGAGATATACGGCACTATCTCTGCACTCTGCAGTCTCTTCCCACTATTAGATTTCATCTTAAATTCCCTAATCGTGCATCAATGAACCCGGTGAACTGAAAATCTGAAACCCCTGAGCTAGATCAGGTTCTCTTCTAATGCAATGACCCCGTTCTCATGCCAGATGCTCTACTGTGAACCCTGCAAACTCAACCTGATAGCAATCTGTTTTGATCACACCAATGAGCGGCGTCAAGTCAGCATTTATAGTCATTTACTATTATAGAGGATTCTGGGACGTTTCAAGGACGGTGCCCATATCCAGGTAATGGGAGTACGGCTAATTTTCATACAAACACTTCTAGGCAAAGCTTCCCGGCTGGATATAAGAGGCTGCTGGCTTGTGGATGGATGGCAGCTAAAGCAAACCTAGGCTTTGCCCATACAGGACAAAGAATATTTTCACAGTAAGGGCTCTTTCACACGGGCGATCCGATCAGATTCGCCTGTCAGTTTTTTAGGCGGATCTGATCGGATCCTCCATGCAGCTCTATGGGGCAGCGGATGTCAGCGGAGACACCTCCGCTGACACCCGCATCCGATCCTGTCCGTGAAATCTGGACGGATGGAAACCCTATTTTTCCATCCGTTCAGTGATCGGATCGGATGAGAGCGGACAGGAGGTCCGCTCTCATCCGATCCCCCATAGAGAGCAGCGGGGGCTGTGACACCTCCCTCTCCGCACTGCAAGCGGAGACGGAGCTGTCATCCGCCGGCTCAGCGGGGATCGCGGATCGATCCCCGCTGAGCAGCACGGATCCGCCGTGTGAAAGAGCCCTTATGAAAGGCAGCCTAGGACAATAGAAGGCGACAAAAAATAAAAAGAACAGCAACTTCACACCTCCACAAGGACGAAAACCCCAAACTGACACCTATATTGACAGTTTCAGACTGCGAGTTACATCCCTCGCAGTTGTATTTTATAGAACCTTACACCACTGGAACGAAGAGCTGTACATGATTTGCGCAAAAATCAGGCCAATCGCCATCAAATCAGCAGATAAAGGGGGAGCAGTCATGATGGATACAAACAAATATACTTATCCTCTGTCCTGAATATGCCTGTACCTTTGACCCCAGAAACCTGTTTGCTGGGTATATTAGATGAAATAACATGGTCTAGATATCACAAGATAATGCTTAGAGAAACGCTGTTTATGGCAAGGAAAACAATCACAGTTAAGTGGATTCAAGTGAAGCCCCCTGCTGTTAAGAACTGGATAAGAGCGGTAAATCAGATTTAACCATTTGAAAAAGTATTGTATATGCATAGAGGATGCTCAACGAAATATAATAAAATTTGGGACAATTGGTGTCAATCAACATTAACCAATGGTTGAATATAAGGAGATAACCAAGAGGATATAGAGGGATGCACATAGTATGATGAGGAAATAAATCTATGATTGCGATGGAGCAAGGGGTTGGGGCACACCGGGACAACGGCGATCAATTAAGCTAAATGGATATACCTTGGCATAAAGAGATTATGAATACTAAGTAAACAGATAATTATTTGGATATTGTATAATTTTTTTTATTTTATATTGTTTTGTCCCTTTATTGAAAGGACGTTTGGAATGTTCGTTTTTATGCACATATTGAAATAAAAAAAAAAAAAAATAAAAAATATATATATATATATATATATATATATATATATATATATATATATATATATATATATATATATATATATATATATATATATATATATATATATATATATATATATATATATATATATATATATATATATATATATATATATATATATATATATATATATATATACACACACACACTTATAAAAACGCAACACTTGTTTTTGCCCCCATTTTTCATGAGCTGAACTCAAAGATCTAAGAAAACCGGGATTCATCCATGAAGAGAACTCCTCTCCAAAAGTGCCAGACGCCATTGAATGTGAGCATTTGACCACTCAAGTCGGTTACGACGACGAACTGCAGTCAGGTGGAGACCACAGTGAGGACGACGAGCATGCAGATGAGCTTCCCTGAGACGGTTTCTGACAGTTTGTGCAGAAATTATTTGGTTATGCCAACCGATTGTTGCAGCAGCTGTCCGGGTGGCTGGTCTCAGACGATCTTGGAGGTGAAGATGCTGGATGTGGAGGTCCTGGACTGGTGTGGTTACACGTGGTCTGCGGTTGTGAGGCCGGTTGGAAGTACTGCAAATGTCTCTGAAACACCTTTGGAGATGGCTTATAGTAGAGAAAGGGGCAACAGCTCTGGTGGACATTCCGGCAGTCAGCATGCCAATTGCACCCTCCCTCAAAACTTGCGACATCTGTGGCATTGTGCTGTGTGATAAAACTGCACATTTTAGGATGGCCTTTTATTGTGGCCAGCCTAAGGCACACCTGTGCAATAATCAAGCTGTCTAATCAGCATCTTGATATGCCACACCTGTGAGGTGGATGGATTATCTCGGCAAAGGAGAAGTGCTCACTAACACAGAATTAGCCAGATTGGTGAACAATAAATTTGAGAGAAATCGGCCTTTTGTGTACATAGAAAAAAAGTCTTAGATCTTTGAGTTCAGCTCATGAAAAATGGGGGCAAAAGCAAAAGTGTTGCATTTATAATTTTGATAAGTGTATATACACAAGAAGGCCAGATGCAGCTGGCAAATACTACTTACTATAAAAAAAAAACTGGATTATGATTCGACCCAAGATTTCACTAAGCAATTAAAAGGTCTCATTAAAACAATACCAACCCATCCACATTCAGAACCTATCAATGTGATTCCGGAGAATCCAGAAATTGGGGACTTCTACTACATACTGCCCAAGATTCACAAGCCAGGTAATCCAGGCAGACCCATCATAACGGGTATGAATACACTTACCATAACGGTTATGAATACACTTACCAAACATATCTCAGGGCAGAAAATATGTTAAAACCATTAGTCATTAATCCTGCGAGTTTCCTGCAATATACTACAACTGACTTTCTGAACAAGCTCAACAATTTCCACCAAATACACTTCAAGTCACTATGGATGTAGAATCGCTGTAGAGTAACATCCCTCACAAGGATGGATTGGCTGCATGTCACAGTCTTATCCTCACCAAACCACAAATACAGTGCTGAGGATGTTACACAGCTTATCAAATTCATTCTTACACACAACTACTTCCCTTTCAACAATGACAGCTATCTCCAGTGTATGGGTACTGCTACGGGAAGTAAAATGGCACCCCAATATGCAAAAATTATTTATGGCTGATCTGGAGGACAAAATTCCTGAACAGCATACAACAAAAGCCATACAGATGTTATCGCTATATCGACAATATCTTCATTGTATGGACAGAAGGTGAAGAGAAGCTAAAACAGTTTTACTCATTGATCGACACCTTTCACCCATCAATCAAACTAAAAATTGATTATTCCAACAGGCATGCCAACTTCCTAGACACCACAGTATACATCAGGGATGACAAGCATCACACTTCGATATACAGGAAACTGACTGACTGATGCAGCCATCTCCACAGTTCCAGTTTTCACCCCCAACACGCTTAGGCCCTGTTCACACCTGAGCGTTTTTCAGCTCGTAAAACACTCTCAAGTCTCAAAAACACCCAACAAGCAAAATCCCATTAATTTCAAATGGCCCCTGTTCACATCTGAGCGTTTTGTCGCCTGAAGCAAAACGCCTGAAGCTCAAAAAAGTACATGAGCTTCTTTTTTGGCAGATTATCAGCATTTTTGTTAGATGTCAATGCTTGCCTCCAAACTAGGGATTGTACGATCATCGGCAAAGCCGATGTACCAAGGGCCGATATGCCCTTTACCTGATATACCGGAATCGGCCACCAAAGTGACCGATATTGCCGATATTTCGGAAAGTGCTTGTACCGGAGTGATGTCTGCAGCTAGAGGAATCACCCTGGTACCGGCGTCCATATCCGACAGTTGGCTGTCTTGTAATGACAACCGATGCGGCTGAGAAGCCGCTCGGCTGTCATTACAAGGAGCGGGAGGGAACGTTCCCCCCCCCCCCTCCCGCGGCTCGCCTGGGTCTCCCGTCCCACCTGATCAAATACGCACTGGGCTCTAAACGGGTCTCCAAGTAAAAATCCAGAAGTGATGTCATTCCAGGTACTCGGCGCCAGATTAAAAATGACAGCATTCAAAAACAGCCAAACTTGGCGTTTTGAATGCTTTTAAGTGCAGAGGAGGGGTTTGTGGTCTTTTAGACCCCCCCAGAGCCTTCCACAAGAGTACCTGTCAAGTGATAAAAATAAAAACATTTTTTAAATGTACGAAAATATCAGCCAATATCGGCCGATACCAATATGCAATGGCCAAAATATCGGTATCGGCAACGAAAAACCGACATCGATCACTACTCCAAACACCTACGAAAAAACGCCTGAAAACAATATGCTCAGGTGTGAATGGAGCCTAAAAACGGGCCAACATACACAGCCAGACCATCAGATACCACCGAATATGTTCAGACCCATAAGACAGAGATAAACCTCTCCGAAGACTAGCAGACTCCGTCTATAAGAAAGGTTACAAAGACAAAACCATCAACACCAGCATAAACACAGCCTTGAAAACCCAAAGAGGAAATTTTCTCCAATACAAAGAGAAAAAAAATAAAACCGTGTACCTCTAGTCACCACATACAATCCAGCACTAGATGGGATAAAAAAAGATAATCAAAGATTTACAACCCATCGTAACAGGAAGATGAAATTCTGAAAAAGAAAATTCCAACAACCACCAATACTGGCTTTCAGACAACCACCCAACCTCAGACAAACTAATCAGCAGGAAACTTCATTTTGATTATGAAGTCACGAATAATGGGAGCAAACCCTGCAATAAAAAAAACGCTGCAAACTGTGCAACCAGATCAGTCTAAAAGTGTCACATATACACAAAAGGGACCTTCAATATCACAGGATCATACAGCTGTACTTCCAGTAATGTGGTGTACCTCATCCAATACAAAAGATGTAGCGAAGGATGTTATGTAGGCAAAACTGTTTTTGACAGGTACCCTTCCCCACTTCCAGGAGACAGCGCCGCGGGGCCGTTCCTCAGAATTTCCATCCAGCTTCTCCTTCCCATGCGCAGTAGGGAGCCGGCTGTGAAGCTGAAAGGCTTCCATTGCCAGTTTCCCTTACAGTGAATGGCGGCAACCGACAGCCGATCCGGAAATCGGCTGGGGTTCTGACATCGGTGGGCTCCTTGGACAGGTAAATGTCTATATATTAAAAATCAGCAGCTACAGGATTTGTAGCTACTAATTTTTTTTCCACAGCTGGAACACGCTTTAAGAATGATATTTCTATTTGACAAAAAAAAAAAAAAAAAAAGACGGCCTAAATTTAGATTTCCTTACTGAAAGATTGTATTAACATGCCTTATTACATTTCATATATATTTCAGCTTATGCCCATTCTATGATGAAATATGGGCCCTTGCATTTACATAGTAACGAGCCAGACTGACACTCATTCACCCGCCCTGGACACCAGACAGTTGGATATTTTGCATTTAGACGACATGTTAAACACCTTTTCATTCATTCATTTGGACACTTGACAGGGTTAAGTCTGCGCATGGAAATTACTGACACCACCTAAACACATTTGACAATTGCTTGCATTAACACATGACAACTGAATACAGACGGGGCGACTCTGCCACAAAACACAGATTCAGATACAAGATACCTCATTTAGACACAGATGCATAGAGAAAACAAAAGCCTTTCATGTACTGTTCTGTGAGATATGTGCTATTGTTAATTTGACTGATGAATTGTAAACCAGTTTGGAGCAGTCTTTCCCGCTCAAAACGGGCCTTAAATATGAGCGAAACTTGCAATAAAATCAGTGGTGTCTGCACTAAGTTTGAGTGCTATGTGTCGTCATAACTCCCGGACGGATGAGGGGAAATTCACTATCTAGGGGGGGTTAGCCACTGAAGGGCCGTATATCATCTTTTAATTGCCGCCTGACGAGATATGAGCTAACACTTACTCATTATTCTACAGTTTTACGACCCCCTCTGTGACTGTCACTTTTTTTTTTTTTATCCCTTTTAGGTTTCAGATCTTCATTTGTGCCCTAATATTTATTTATTCATCCATGCTATTATTGCATTGGTTCTGGGATATTCTTTTATATTGCGATTACTGCAACATTATTGGTATTCCTGGGCTCCATTTTAAGTCATTATTTGTTTTTATTTAATCATTTTTATATTATATATTTATATAGAATTTTTTATTTTTTTTAACCTCGCTCTTATATGCCAGTTTTAGCTATCGGTCCTTTGGTCATTAGCTATTCAGTTTCACTTGTGTGCCCTGGTGGTCCATTAATACATACTCAGTAGTTTCTCAAATTACGTGCGCATATATATATATTTTATTTATTTATTTCAGGTTCTTATTTAGCGCTGTCGATTTACGCAGCGCTTTACATATACATTGCACATTCACATCAGTCCCTGCCCTCAAGGAGCTTACAATCTACTGTCCCTAACTCACATTCATACATACATAGTAGGGCCTATTTTTTATTTTTTTTAATACAGGATCCAATTAATCTACCAGCATGTCTTTGGAGTGTGGGAGGTAGGGCTGCTGAATATAATCGCTGAATCGATGCATCGCGATGCGACCCTTCGCGATTCTGCATCGATTCGGGGTGGTTGAATAATCGATTACCTAATGACGTCACTTCCGGGGGCGGGGACAGAAGTGACATGGCGGCGCTGGCTGGGCTTGTGGGATACGGAGCTCCTCCTCGCGGCGCGGGAGAGGAGAGGAGAGCGGAGTTATCAGTGCTCTCTCTGGCACACGGCACGCCCACTTAGCACGCTGCTGCCCGACCGCCTGCTCTGACAGCCCGGCCGCCCGAAGTCGCGGCCTTCCCAGCTCGGTACACTTCTGGTAGCGGTGCGGTTCTCGGCAGACAGCCTGAGTTGACCGCAGGGGAGTGAGGAGGCCCTGCTTTCCCCCGTACCGTGCACTGCACTAGTCCGATCTCCAAATTCCCGACATGAGGCTAATCACCCGGGACCTGGCCTACTCCATACACCTACCGCTACTTCACCCACAACTGGCTGCAGCTCTGCTTCCTGGTAAGTCGGGGCACTACAGAGCCCAGCATTCCTCCTTACCAGGGCCTACGGTACTACAACTAGCATCAGGTAACTCTTCTAACCTGATGTGGCCTGCTCTAAAGGGGGATCTATGAGGGGACCTGCTCTACTAAAGGGGGGATCTATGGGGGGACCTGCTCTACTAAAGGGGGGATCTCTGGGGATGCTGGCCTGCTCTAAAGGGGGGATCTATGGCGACCCTGCTGTAAAGGGGATCTATTCCATAGATCCCCATAGATCCCCCTGTAGAGCTCAGTTCCCCTGGATCCCCTTTAGGACAGGCCCAGGCTCCCCATAGATCTCCTTTAGAGCAGGGTCCCCATAGATCCCCCTTTAGAGAAGGGTCCCCATAGATCCGCCTTTAGAGCAGGGTCACCATAGATCCCCCTTTAGAAAAAGGGTCCCCATAGTAATCGTGATGCATCGCGGAATCGAATCGTATCGAATCGCGACCCTAATAATCGTAATCGCATCGAATCGTGAGGTAAGTGAAGATGCGCAGCCCTAGTGGGAGGAAACCGGAGTACCCAGAGGAAATCCACGCAGGCACAGGGAGAACATGCAAACTCCAGGCAGGGAGTGTCGTGGTTGGGATTCGAACCAGCGACCCTCTTGCTGCTAGGTGAAAGTGCTAACCACTACACCACTGTGCCGCCCGTAAATGCCCAAAATAAATATAAAATCACCATTCAATCTTTATTATACCGGGACTACGAAAATATGGCAACTTCTGTTTTTTCCTATTTGAGACCAAAGGAAAATGGCCGACGTACCTTTCCTGTATAGCGGACTACAAAGAAATGGCCACCACTTCACACACCCATTCTGCTTTATAAAAAAGGACATACTTTTTTTAGCCTATCGACATCCCCTGATGAAGTCATGTGGACATGATGTCACGCGTCGGGACCATGCGATAGGCATACCAGAAATGTTTTGCGGATGATGTACTCTATACTACCATGTGAAATGTGAGTGTTTCAGCTGTATTTAATTCCAATAAAATTGTCTAAGTTTTACACTATTGGGAGCTTTTCTATTCTATATCTATTACCCTACGAAGGATAGATGGGGAGAGCCCGACAGACCATCTTATAAGGGGATGGGTATCCCGTCTCACAGTCTACCATCAGCTGGGTCCACAACAGGACTTCCTCGGAAAGCAGTGAGAAGAATTTAAAGTGAAAGTTATCTATTTACGCTGTAACCGTACAGCTATAAGGTGAGAGGTCAGTACATAGGAGGTGTCACCTTTAGGATCTGTCAGGCACCAGTCACATTCTTCTTTGGGTGAAGGGATTTACATGCATCTATTGGATGTGCATTGGACGGTTTCTATTCTTTCACGTTTTTCATACGGACTCACTTTGATGTTTAATACATTCAGCCACTTTTTTTACTTGAGTTTGTATAGGTTTATTTTCATTTGTTTCAGCTTTATCTCCGTATCTTTGTATATCAACTGTTTATATTGTGCATTTGTAGTATCCACTTACACGTATCTATTTTTAGCACATGGACTTCAGCATTTGTTATTTGTACTCTTTAACCACTTTAGCCCTGGAAGGTTTTACCCCTTTAATGACCAGGCCATATTTTTGCGATTCGGCACTGCGTTACTTTTAACTATTTCACGGACGTGCGAAGCTGTACCCAAATAAAATTGATGTCATTTTTTCCCCACAAAACAGAGCTTTCTTTTGGTGGTATTTGATCACCTCTGCTTTTTTTTTTTTTACATTTTGCGCTATAAACAAAAAAAAGGGGGACAATTTTGAAAAAAAAAAATATATATTTTTTTACTCTCTGCTATAAAACATTACCAATAAATAAAAATGTAATCAAATTTTTTTCATCAGTTTAGGCCAATTTGTATTCTGCTACATATTTCTGGTAAAAAAAAAATCCCAAAAAAAGCGTATATTAATTGGTTTGCGCAAAAGTTATAGCGTTTACAAACTACAGGATAGATTTTTGGACTTTTTTTTTTTTTTTTATTAGGAATGGCGGCGATCTGCGATTTTTAGTGGGACTGTGATATTGCGGCAGACAGATCGGACCCCTAAATAATATGCACTGTTACTGTATAAATGACAATGGCAGGGAAGGGGTTAAATGTAAGCCTAAATGTGCTTGCTAACTGTGGGGGGGATGGAGGGATCTGTGAAAAGGCACAGAGATCGGTGATTCAGCTCAGCTGAACACACACAATCTCAGTGTGCCTGTGTGACAGAAGAGCCGCCTGCTTTGTTTACATAGGCAGGGGGCTCTCCTGTCAGTTTCCCCGAAGAGTGCGGGAGGCTGGCGGCGATCGAGCACGCTCCTCCCATTGATCTGGCTCTTGATGTGTATAATCGCAGCGGGAGCGGGGCTCCGGCGGCGCGTGCGAGACCTGGGGACCTGGTGCCAGAGACGGCCAGAGACTGGGCACCTGGTGCCAGAGACGGCCAGAGACTGGGCACCTGGTGCCAGAGACGGCCAGAGACTGGGCACCTGGTGCCAGAGACGGCCAGAGACTGGGGACCTGGTGCCAGAGACGGCCAGAGACTGGGGACCTGGTGCCAGAGACGGCCAGAGATTGGGGACCTGGTGCCAGAGACGGCCAGAGACTGGGGACCTGGTGCCAGAGACGGCCAGAGACTGGGGACCTGGTGCCAGAGACGGCCAGAGACTGGGGACCTGGTGCCAGAGACGGCCAGAGACTGGGTGGGGACCGGCTTCAGAAGACTTTTAGAGAACAAATATGCTATAGCAGTTGTTGGAGACTGGGGACATGCTTTAGGAGGCAGTCATGCATTAGAGATATGTGACAATATCAAACACCACAACAATTAATTGCATCCCAAAATACAAGTGATTATTCCTGCACCATCCATCAAACAGGAACAAAATACACTCTCCAAGAAACCGATCAGACATGAGATCCTTCTAGATCTGGAGATCCGTATTTAGGAGGAAGTTTTTGGCAGTTCCTCCAGGAGGGTAAATTTAGGACGCAGTCTCTTCTCCCGGCTCACAGAGATTACTCCGAATCTATTTATAGAAATCTCGGAGAAGAGGGATAGCCAAGCGATAAGGCTGCATACTGGCATTTACAACCCGAAATTGTGACATCTTTCCAGAACATAGCTGGCCGATATCAGCATGTGACCACAGGCCGGGGACCATCCTGAGACTCAAGACCTGGACAATGACAACCCTTCGCGGCTGGAAGAAGCCAGCCTTCTAGAGACAAAAAAAAAAAATGAAATTGTGTGTGTGTGTGTGTGTGTGTGTGTGTGTGTGTGTGTGTGAGATGGCCTGAGACCCTGGGACGCGGCCCCGAGAGATGGCCCCCCGAGACCCTGGGACGCGGCCCCGAGAGATGGCCCCCCGAGACCCTGGGATGCGGCCCCGAGAGATGGCCCCCCGCGGCACAAGAGATGGCCCGAGACCCAAGGACGCGGCACAAGAGATGGCCCGAGACCCAAGGACGCGGCACAAGAGATGGCCCGAGACCCAAGGACCCGGCACAAGAGATGGCCCGAGACCAAGGACGCGGCACGAGAGATGGCCCGAGACCAAGGACGCGGCACGAGAGATGGCCCGAGACCAAGGACGCGGCACGAGAGATGGCCCGAGACCAAGGACGCGGCACGAGAGATGGCCCGAGACCAAGGACGCGGCACGAGAGATGGCCCGAGACCAAGGACGCGGCACGAGAGATGGCCCGAGACCAAGGACGCGGCACGAGAGATGGCCCGAGACCATGGACGCGGTACGACCATGGAATTTGTTAGAAAGGAACTTCAGCCCTCTCTCTTTAGGTCTGGCCCCGCCCTCCAAATGCACTAATTTGTTCTGGATGAAGGAGCACAGGGGACATCTTTGGAAAGCAGCATTGTCAGTCTGGGGGGGGGGGGGTGGTGGGAGTGTTAGATGGACTAGCAGATTTAGATACACCAATAAATTGAAGCCAAACTCCAGCTCACACTTTATCAGTTACAGCAAACAGTTTTTTCCTTTTGGGATAAAGGTTTTACAAAAAAAAAAAAAAGCTGATCATTGTAAGCAACCCAGTGTTAAATGGCTTGTCTCATCTCTAACTGATACACAGATTTACCGGCTGGATCACAAGGTGAAAATAGAAGAGTCTACAAAAAAGAAAACGAATGCAGCCATATGCTGCAATATAATAAAATGCTTGCTTTTGGGTTTAATACTACTGTACTTTAAATGTTCCAATCAAGGGTCGATCAAGACTCCTAGTGACAGCCAATGACGTCAGGTAATAAAGAGGGCCACTCGCAGCATGCACCACTCCTGTCAATACATTCATTAATAACCTGCCTCTTCCCATTCTGGGAGTTGTAGTTCTCTAGGTACACTGGCTGCCCACCCTCCCCCGCACCATCAGACTCACTGGAGAGGAACCCATCCATCCTTCCCTGTGAGCTGCGGAGAGACGCCGGCGACCTCCACATCAGACAGGATGACCTCTGTCGGCTGCTCGCCGTCTGATCGGTGCTGACCTGCATCTGGATCGCGTTTAATCTCATCGCAGCTGATGGCTCTTATGTGATAATATCACAGTCACTGTACACTGGGGAATACACACCACTGATAACATATATATCATATATAAAAATAAACACACACCTCAAAAAAAAATGAAAAGGAACACTTTGAGATCTGATGCGTTTTAAATTAGGAAAAATATCATACTGGATATCTATACTGGTATGGACTGGGTGATGTGTTAGGATCTATACTGGTATGGACTGGGTAATGTGTTGGGATCTATACTGGTATGGACTGGGTAATGTGTTGGGATCTATACTGGTATGGACTGGGTAATGTGTTGGGATCTATACTGGTATGGACTGGGTAATGTGTTGGGATCTATACTGGTATGGACTGGGTAATGTGTTGGGATCTATACTGGTATGGACTGGGTAATGTGTTGGGATCTATACTGGTATGGACTGGGTAATGTGTTGGGATCTATACTGGTATGGTCTGGGTAATGTGTTAGGATCTATACTGATATGGTCTGGGTAATGTGTTAGGATCTATACTGGTATGGACTGGGTAATGTGTTAGGATCTATACTGATATGGACTGGGTAATGTGTTAGGATCTATACTGGTATGGACTGGGTAATGTGTTAGGATCTATAATGGTATGGACTGGGTAATGTGTTAGGAAGGAAAGGATGCCACATCGTTTGATGGAAATTAAAATTATGATCCTACAGAGGGCTAATATTCAAAAACACCCCAAAAATCAAAAGTGAAAAAAATTATACAGCAGGCTAGTTCTGAGTTGCTGCAAAGGAATTTCAGCAAAATGAATGGTCCTCAGTAGTTTATGGCCCCCACGTGCTTGTATGCATGCCTGACAACGTCGGGGCATTCTCCGAATGAGAAGACAGATGGTGTCCTGGGATATTTCCTCCCAGATCTGGACAAGGGCATCACTGAGCTCCTGAAGAGACTGAGGGGCAACCTGGGAGCGTCGGATGGACCAAAACATAATGTCCCAGAGGTGTTCTATTGGATTTATGTCAGGCGAACGTGGGGGCCATTCAATGGTATTAAGTCCTTCATCCTCCAGGAACTGGCTGCATACTCTCACCACATGGGGCCGGGCATTGTCGTGTACCAGGAGGAACCCAGGACTCCCTGCACCAGCAGAGGGTCTGACAATGGGTCCAAGGATTTCATCCCGATGATGGCAGTCAGGGTGCTATTGTCTAGCCTGTAGAGCTCTGTGCGTCCCTCCATGGATTTGCCTCCCCAGACCATCACTGACCCACCACCCAACCGCTCATGCTGAACGATGTTACAGGCAGCATAACGTTCTCCACGGCTTCTCCAGACCATTTCCCGTCTGTCACATGTGCTCAGGGTGAACCTGCTCCCATCTGTGAAAAGCACAGGGCGCCAGTGGTGGACCTGCCAATTCTGGTGTTCAATGGCAAATGCCAATCAAGCTCCACGATGCCAGGCAGTGAGCACAGCGCCCACTAGAGGACGTCGGGCCCTCAGGCCACCCTCATGAAGTCTGTTTCTGATTGTTTGGTCAGAGACATTCACACCAGTGTCCTGCTGGAGGTGATTTTGTAGGGCTCTGGCAGAGCTCATCCTTTTCCTCCTTGCACAAAGGAGCAGATACCGGTCCTACTGATGGGTTAAGGACCTTCTATGGCCGTGTCCAGCTCTCCCAGAGTAACTGCCTGTCTCCTGGAATCTCCTCCATGCTCTTGAGACTGTGCTGGGAGACACAGCAAACCTTCTGGCAATGACACGTATTAATGTGCCATCCTGGAGGAGTTGGACTGCCTGTGCAACCTCTATAGGGTCCAGGTATCTCCTCATCCTACCAGTAGTGACACTGACCCTAGCCAAATGCAAAACTAATGACAAACAGTCAGAAAATATGAGGTTGTCTCATTGTTGCCAATCTAGTGCACCTGTTAATTTCATTAACACCAAAGCAGCTAAAACTGATAACCAACACCCTCCACTACTTAAAGAGGAAGTAAACCCTCCTCAGACATTTTACCTATAGGTGATCCTATGATAAGGCTTACCTGTAGGTAGTGTAAATATCTCCTAAACATGCACCGTTTAGGAGATATTTACCTTACATGCAGCCAGTGACGTCACGGGCGCATGCGCTCTGAAGGAACGGCCGCTCGTTGCGTTCCTTCAGAGCTCCGTGACCGTCGGTTCCCGCGCGCAGGAGTGACGTCACCGCGGCTCCGGCCAATCAGATGGCCGGATGCCGCGATCCCGGAAGACGAGCGACTGGACATGTCGCCCGTCATACTGGTAAGCGGACAGCATGGCGGGGGCTCGTTCTAAGGTAAGTATTTTATAATGAGCTAGCATGCGATGCATACTAGCTCATTATGTGTTTCTCTTGCAGGTTGCAAAAAGAAAAAAAAATTTTGTGGTTTACAACCTCTTTAACTGACCAGATCAATATCCCAGGAGTTTAAATTGACTATACTCACACAATATATACATATATATATATATATATATATATATATATATATATATATAAAAAATCTTTACGTTGCCAGGGGCATCACAGGACTGGCGCCCCGTTGCCAGGGGCATCGCAGGAATGGCGCCCCGTTGCCAGGGGGTATCAATGGCGCCCCGTTGCCAGGGGGTATCAATGGCGCCCCGTTGCCAGGGGGTAAATGCAGGGTAGGAGAGCAGCCGTCAATGTGTACAGCGAGGCCTCATTCTCTGTGACCTCTGTGTAATAGCAGGCCGGGGTATGTACACATTTATTAGACGGTGGTGAGAACACACAGGGAGCGCAGCACATGGAGGATCTAATAATAGGCCGCTGATAAAACAGTCGCCCTTCACCACCACAGTCCGCCCATCACCCACCGTCCACACACAGGACCAGAGATTCCCCGGACACAATAGGAAGGAATACACAGAACGAATATTTTATATCATCGATCCCAGCCGGGAGATGAATGAAATGAGCCCGCTGGTCTCCGGACACAGTACAATGTATAACCAGGAGATCATTACACAGACAGACCACACTTTCCTGTCTGTTACTTGGGCAGGAAACGTTCAGCTTCTGGGAGACCCAAAACATCTTTCAGCAACTATGGGAGACCAGGAAGCATCCGGTGCTACGACCCTCACCATGTACAGAGAGTGCATATGCTGCAGAACAAATCTGTACCATCTGACCCATGGCCACACCTACCAACTGTACACCGACCCCCTAATCTGTACCTCCAGAACCATGAGCATCCCTACCAACTGTACACCAACCCCCCCAATCTGTACCTTCAGAACCATGAGCATCCCTACCAACTGTACACCGACCCCCCAATCTGTACCTCCAGAACCATGAGCATCCCTACCAACTGTACACCAACCTCCCAATCTGTACCTCCAGAACCATGACCATCCCTACCAACTGTTCACCCCCCCACCCCAATCTGTACTTCCAGAACCATGACCATCCCTACCAACTGTACACCGACCCCCCAATCTGTAACTCCAGAACCATAACCATCCCTACCAACTGTACACCGACCCCCCAATCTGTAACTCCAGAACCATAACCATCCCTACCAACTGTACACCGACCCCCCAATCTGTAACTCCAGAACCATAACCATCCCTACCAACTGTACACCAACCCCCCAATCTGTACCTCCAGAACCATGACCATCCCTACCAACTGTACACCAACCCCCCAATCTGTACCTCCAGAACCATGACCATCCCTACCAACTGTACACCAACCCCCCAATCTGTACCTCCAGAACCATGACCATCCCTACCAACTGTACACCGACCCCCCAATCTGTAACTCCAGAACCATAACCATCCCTACCAACTGTACACCGACCCCCCAATCTGTACCTCCAGAACCATGACCATCCCTACCAACTGTACACCAACCCCCCCAATCTGTACCTCCAGAACCATGAGCATCCCTACCAACTGTACACCGACCCCCCAATCTGTAACTCCAGAACCATAACCATCCCTACCAACTGTACACCGACCCCCCAATCTGTAACTCCAGAAAAATAACCATCCCTACACCGACCCCCCAATCTGTACCTCCAGAACCATGACCATCCCTACCAACTGTACACCAACCCCCCCAATCTGTACCTCCAGAACCATGAGCATCCCTACCAACTGTACACCGACCCCCCAATCTGTAACTCCAGAACCATAACCATCCCTACCAACTGTACACCGACCCCCCAATCTGTAACTCCAGAACCATGACTATCCCTACCAACTGTACACCGACCCCCCAATCTGTAACTCCAGAACCATGACTATCCCTACCAACTGTACACCAACCCCCCAATCTGTACCTCCAGAACCATGACCATCCCTACCAACTGTACACCGACCCCCCAATCTGTAACTCCAGAACCATGACCATCCCTACCAACTGTACACCAACCCCCCAATCTGTAACTCCAGAACCATGACCATCCCTACCAACTGTACACCGACCCCCCAATCTGTAACTCCAGAACCATGACTATCCCTACCAACTGTACACCAACCCCCTAATCTGTACCTCCAAAACCATGACCATCCCTACCAACTGTACACCAACCCCCCAATCTGTACCTCCAGAAACCTGACCATCCCTATCAACTGTACACTGACACTGCCCCCCCCCCCCTCCCCAGTTCTGTACCTCCAGAAACTTGACCATCCCTACCAAACCCCCAATCTGTACCTCCAGAACCGTGACCATCCCTACCAACTGTACACTGAACCCTTCCCCCCCAATCTGTATCTCCAGAAACCTGACCATCCCTACCAACTGTACACCAACCCCCCAATCTGTACCTCCAGAAACTTGACCATCCCTACCAACCCCCCCCCCCCCCCCAATCTGTACCTCCAGAACCTTGGTCATCCCAACGAACTGTACACTGACCCCCCTAATCTGTACCTCCAGAATCTTAACCCTCCCTATCAACTGTACACCAACCCCCCCAATCTGTACCTCCTAAACCTTGACCATCCCTACCAACTTTACACCGATCCCCCAATCTGTACCTACTGAACCATGACCATCACTACCAACTGTACATCGACACCCCCCCCCCCCATCTGTACCTCCAGACCCATGGCCACTCCTACCAACTGCACACCAATCCCCCCAATCTGTACCTCCAGAACCTTGATCATTCCTATCAACTACACTGACCCCCCAATCTGTACCTCCAGACCCATGAGCATTCCTACCAACTGTACACCAACCCCCCAATCCGTACCATCTGACCAGTGACCACTTGAACCAGCTGTACACAGACCTCCCCCCCAATCTGTACCTCTAGACCCATGAGCACCCCTGCCAACTGTAACCCGACTGCCGCAAACTGTATCTCCTTACCCATGAGCACCCCTACCAACTGTATGCCAACCCCCCCTTCCACCCCCAATTTGTACCTCACAACCCATGACCACCCCTTTCAACTGTACACTAACCCCCCCCCCCCCCCCCAAAACTGTACCTCCAGAAGCATGAGCACCCCTACCAACTATACATCAAGCCCAAACCTGAACCAGCTGTACACCAACCTCCCAATCTGTACCATCTGACCAGTGACCATCAAAATCAGATGTACACTGAACCCCCCATTTATACCATCTGACCAGGGACCATCCGAACCAGCTTTACATCGACCCTCTAATCTGCACCATCTGACCAGTGACCACCTAAACCAGTTGTATAACAACCCTGTCGCCCTATCTGCCCCACCTTATCATGACCAACTGTGCATTTATCCCCTCGATCTGTGCCACCAGACCCGCAACTACCCACATCAACTGCATGCCACCCCTAACCCGCACTGCCAAAACACTAACCACCTTAACCAGCTGTACATGGAACCCCAATTCTACATCACCTGACCCGTGATTACCCAAAGTGCATACCACCCACAACCTGCCATGCCAGACCTGTGACCACCCAAAACAGCTACACACCAAACCCATCACTACATGCGCTCAAACCGCTCAACCTGCACCGCCATTTTTATTATTTCCCACAACAAACCCCGGATTAATCACCCAACAGCTGACAAGCATCTCTAACTCCCTGACTGATGAACCCCCCGGGATTTTAGCCATATAGCTTGATACCATAGGGGTGCCATAGCTGGTGTGTTTCAGTACAGTCACATTCGAATAGAACTTATAACCGCCATGTTGATCCTCTGGTTTCTATCTCTTCGGACTCACTGACCTGGAACTAGCATGCAGAAAGTGAAGGTGTACTTGCTCTTTTTCAGAGGCTCAGAAAAGATTGAAGCCAGAGGATAGGCATGATATAGCCAGGCAGCCAGCCTTTTCATAAAGGTCAGTAGTGGTTGCCCAGTTGACTACTAAAAAGGACAAAATGAATCACGCTGGCACAGATACAAGGAGACGGCGGCAGAGAAAGCAGCCCAGAGGAAAATGGTGTGATGGCGCACAACAGCAAACCCCTCCAAGAGGAAGGAGGTTTAACCCTGTGCTGACCGCACTGCAGGAGACTATTGTACGCATTGCTGACAGAGCGCCTTATCAGCAGAACAGCTGGGAATGTTTTCTTTGCCCTGTGGTCACATGACTGAACTTCTCACCACAGCGAACGCAAAAGAGAATAGAACAATATTTACATGACGCAGACTGCGTGTGACCAGCAGCCGGGTGGCAAAGGCAGCCGTGCTACGAGGAAGGCAGTATGCACAATGCATACATACGGCTCTGGGAACCTGCAGACCTCAATCTGCTGAGGAACTACAAATCCCAGAACAGCATTCAGGGAGCAGTTCTGCTACAGCAGGGGGGAGCCGTGACCCACCTTGGTCCTCTTCTAAAATTTCATATAGATGATAGAACCAGGCCAGTAATGTATTATGAGTATAGGACTCAAAACCGACAGTACCAAATTACAAGCCACCAATTACATGAATACTTATAGGAAACGAATCTCAGCATGGAAGGGCACCAGAAGAGGAAAAGGTGTACTGGAGTGGATGGAACAGAGCAGGGACTAGGGGTACAATAAAGGGACAGAAAGGGATTGGGGGTACAATAATGGGACAAAAGGAAGACTGGGGGTACAATAAAGAGACAGAAAGGGATTGGGGTACAATAGTGGGACAGAGGGAAAACTGGGGGTACGAAAAAGAGAAAGGGATTGTGGCACAATAGTGTGACAGAGAAAACTTGGGGTACAATAGAGAAAGAAATGGATTGGAGTATAACAGTGGGACAAAAGGAAGACTGGGGGTACAAAAAAAAACGGTCAGAAAGGGACTGGAGCACAATATTGGGACAAAGAAAACTGGGGGTACAATAAAGAGTCAGAAAGGCATTTGGGGTACAATAGTGGGACAAAAGGTAGACTGGGGGTACAATAAAGAGACAGAAAGGGATTGGGGTACAATAGTGGGAAAGAAGGAAACCTGGGGGGTACAATAAAGAGACAGAAAGGGATTGGGGGTACAATAGTGGGACAGAGAGAAGACTAGAGCCACAATAGTGGGATGAGGTTGATTGGGGTATTACATAGGACAGAGAGGGAAATGGAATACAACAGAGGGACAGAGGTGTAACTTGGGTACACTACAAGAATAAAAAGAAGACTGAGGGTACAACATTAGGATGAGGAAATTTGGGGTACAATATAGGGACAGAAGACGACTGGGGTACAACAGAGGAACCAAAGAGTGACACAGGTCCAAGAGAGGGACAGAAAACAGATTGGAGGTACAATAGTGGGATGAAGACTGGGGTACAATAGATAGCTAGAGAGGGGAACTGGGTACAATAGTAGGGTAGAGGGAAACTTGGATGTATATATTAGTGGGTTAAGGATGTTTGGGGCACCAACAAAAATGCAACGGGGGGGGGGGACTGTGATGCAATAGCAGGAAGTGGGGGAGATGTTGGGGTACAATAATGGAACAAGGGGGAGGGGAAATGGGGTAAAAAATTGTGTGTTCAAGGGAATAAGAAAGAAACCGATTGGGGTAAAATACTAGTATGAGGTTGACAGGAGTCCAAAAAAAAAAGAAGAAAAAAAAAAAAAGGGGGGGACACAGGGAGATTTGGGGTACAATTATGGGACAGAGGTAAGACTGGAGGTACAATAGTGGGATGAAGAATGTTGGGGTACAATAGTAGGGCAGACTGAAGGGTACAAATAGCAGAATGAGGATGTTTGAGGTACAACGAAAAAGGAACAGAGGAAGATAGGAGGCCAAACAGAGGACAAATGGGGTACTGGGATACAATAGCAGGAATACGGAGAGATGTTGGGGTACACTAGTGGAAGGGGGGCTTTGGTAGAATACTGTGTGGGCGGGAATAATAAAAAGAACAGACTGGGGTACAATAGTAGGAGGGTGAAAAGAGTACAAAAATTTTGTACAATTTTGTAAAATATTTTATTCTATCTTTTCATGTGACATAGGGCTGAACGATATTCGATGTAACATCGAATATCGTGGCGTGGGCGATAGTCACATCGCCGGATCAGCCGATATTGGGGACTCACAGTGAAGGAAGGTAGAAGAATACAGCCCGACCGTCTCACATGTTAAGTCCATCCTGCAACTTTCCTGACTGAGCGGTGAGCAGCGCGCTGTGAGCAGCGGCACAGGGAACCAATCAGGCGTGCCTGCACACCTGATTGGTTCGCTGTGCCGCTACTCACGACGTGATTGGTTCGCTGTGCCTCGCTCACCGCTCGGTCAGGAGAGCTGCAGGACGGACTTAATATGCGGGAAGGATGTCTGGCTGTATTCTTCTACCACCACTGTGAGTCCCGATTTCTCTGCCTATGCCTAAGTTCCACAGCACAGTCACACACTGTCATGATCATCTTATTAACCTGCAGTTCCCTGGAGTGTCCACCCAGTTCCCTACATTACCATTAACCCTGGCCTGCCCTGTATGGTGCAACTGCAATGACATTTAGAAGACGGCTGCTGCTGCACTACTTTCCAAATCCTGCTACAGTAATGTTATATTCTCCGTGTTGTGAGAGACACAGGATTCTGGTCTGGAACAACGGTTTAGCCTTGCTAAAGAAGCTGAGGGTAAAGGTGATGGAGTAGCCAAGCATGTCTCCAGACCTAAACCCTACTGAGCATCTTTAAACGGAAGGTGGTGGAGCGCAAGGTCTCCCAACATCCACCAGCTCCGTGATATCATGGAGGAGTGGAAGAGGACTGTGAATCTCTGGTGAACTCCATGCCCAAGAGGGTTAAGGCAGTGCTGGAAAATAATGGTGGCCACACAAAATATTGACACTTTGGGCCCAATTTGGACATTGTCACTTAGGGGTGTACTCACTTTTGTTGCCGGTGGTTTAGACATTAAAGCGGAGTTCCACCCATTTTTAATAGGTTGGAATACATAGCTGTATGTAATCCCCTTTAAAACGGCTTTTACCAATGGAAACTTTTTTTTTTTTTTTTGCTAGTAAATACCTTAATTTCAGCTTTATTCCTCCTCTCCTCACTTCCGGGTCCGATCGGCGATGACGTCATTCGGCGATTCGCAGTGTCTGCTGGGATGTATTCTATTCCAGAAATCTCGCAGTAGCTGAGCTGTAGTGAGCCGTGCCTGCCCCGCCTCCTCTCATTGGTTGTATTGTATGAATGTATTAAGGCTGTTCTCTGCCCCGCCTCCGCCCCACCTCCTCTCATTGGTTGTATTGTATGAATGTATTAAGGCTGTTCTCTGCCCCGCCTCCTCTCATTGGTTGTATTGTATGAATGTATTAAGGCTGTTCTCTGCCCCACCTCCGCCCCGCCTCCTCTCATTGGTTGTATTGTATGAATGTATTAAGGCTGTTCTCTGCCCCGCCTCCTCTCATTGGTTGTATTGTATGAATGTATTAAGGCTGTTCTCTGCCCCGCCTCCGCCCCCTCTCATTGGTTGTATTGTATGAATGTATTAAGGCCGTTCTCTGCCCCGCCTCTGCCCCGCCTCCTCTGCCCGTCTCCTCTCATTGAGTTGTATTCATACAATACAACTCAAAGAGAGGAGGCGGGGCAGAGAACGGCCTTAATACATTCATACAATACAACCAATGAGAGGAGGCGGGGCGAAGGCGGGGCAGGCACGGCTCACTACAGCTCAGCTACTGCGAGATTTCTGGAATAGAATACATCCCAGCAGACACTGCGAATCGCCGAATGACGTCATCGCCGATCGGACCCGGAAGTGAGGTGAGGAGGAATAAAGCCGAAATTAAGGTATTTACTAGCAAAAAAAAAAAAAAAAGTTTCCATTGGTAAAAGCCATTTTAAAGGGGATTACATAGATCTAAAGTTCCAAAAATGGGAGGAACTTCACATTAATGGCTGTGTGTTGAGTTTTTTTGAGGGGACAGCAAATTTACACTGTTATACAAGCTGTACACTCACTACTTTACATTGTAGCAAAGTGTCATTTCTTCAGTGTTGTCACATGAAAATATAGAATAAAATAGCTACAAAAATAAGTAGGGGTGTACTCACTTTTGTGAGATACTGTACATCACAGTGTACCTTCTGCCAGAGGTGAACACATCAGTCGGATACAGATGGAAAAAGGAAGCCGAGTTCGCTCTGAATTATTCAGTGTCCTGGTGCCGGTTACAGGTAGAGGGAGCCGCCTCGTCTAACATTCACCGGGATCTGTGCCAATTACCGAGACAGTTCACCATGAGAACTGTCGTACCATCAAGACAGGTCACAATGTCCCTGTGTGTGCTATGAAAATGAGAGCCGGGTATTACGGTGATCAGTCACAGGAAGGGGAGAACTTGAGAACCTGTCTATCATAAAACAGGAAGTCCGCTGTGTGTAAGAAAAAAACATGTCCTCTGAAGATCACGCTCTCTTTCTCTAACATCCACATAAATGGTGCGACCCAAGGCTTCCCAGCAGAACATTGTCCAGAGCATCACACTGCCTCCGCCGGCTTGTTTTCTTCCCATACAGCGTCCTGGTGCCATAGAAGAAAAAAGTGGTTCATCAGACCCAGCCACCTTCTTCCATCGTTCCTTGGTCCAGTTCTGATGTTCATGTGCCCATTGTAGAAGCGTTTGGCTGTGGACACGGGTCAGCATGGGTACCCTGACTGCTTTGCGGCTACACAGCCCCATACACAACAAACTGCGATTTTCTGTGTGTTCGGACCTCTTTCTATCAGAACCAACATTACATTTTCAGCAATCTGAGCTCCAGTAGCTCTCTACCCTCCGTCAGTGAGCCCTCCCGCACCAGCCTCCGTCAGTGAGCCCTCCCGCACCAGCCTCCGTCAGTGAGCCCTCCCGCACCAGCCTCCGTCAGTGAGCCCTCCCGCACCAGCCTCCGTCAGGGAGCCCTCCCGCACCAGCCTCCGTCAGGGAGCCCTCCCGCACCAGCCTCCGTCAGGGAGCCCTCCCGCACCAGCCTCCGTCAGGGAGCCCTCCCGCACCAGCCTCCGTCAGTGAGCCCTCCCGCACCAGCCTCCGTCAGTGAGCCCTCCCGCACCAGCCTCCGTCAGTGAGCCCTCCCGCACCAGCCTCCGTCAGTGAGCCCTCCCGCACCAGCCTCCGTCAGTGAGCCCTCCCGCACCAGCCTCCGTCAGTGAGCCCTCCCGCACCAGCCTCCGTCAGTGAGCCATCCGGCGTCAGCAGGGGTTTTCCATAGAGATAAGCGATAGCTAGATGGGCACCGCTCATCTCTATGCCCCTGGAGGACCAGAGCAATGTCAACGTCTCTTCTGATTCTCAGGCTGCGTAAACATGATTTTTTTTTTTTTTTGCTTTGAAGAGCAGAGGAGATTTTAGACCCCAGATTTCTCCATAAAGAGGACCTGTGTACATTCCTTGTCAAAGTTATAAAAGTGATCAAAAAAAAAAAAAAAAAAAAAAAGGGACAGCGTAACCATTATATATATTTTTTTAATTAGAAAAAAAAAATGTTTACATTTATTTTAAGAACCCCTGCGTGTAGTAGCGACCGCATAACTAGGTCACACACACGGTGTTTGCACAATTTATGTGAGGTATCGCCGCGAACGTCTGACCGAGAGCAATAATTATATTGCTAAACCTCTTCTATAACTCTAAACAGGTAACCTGTAGACACCTTCTGGCCGGTGTTTCTCGGGCTTACCGTTCTTACCGACAAGCCTGGGAAACAATCTGACGGTTTGCGCGGCTGGCCCTAGAGATTACCAGAGACCAGATCATCTCTGATCACCTCTATGATCTAGGACAGGGATTCCCAAACCATGGCCCTCCAGTTGTTCAGGAACAATTCCCATCATGCCTAGTCATGTATGTGAATGTCAGAGTTTTACAATGCCTCATGGGATGTGTAGGACCGTAGTTTGGGAACCCATGATCTAGGATAGTGATGGTGAACCTTGGCACCCCAGATGTTTGGGAACTACATTTCCCATGATGCTCATGCACTCTGCAGTGTAGTTGCTCATCATGTGAAATGTAGTCCCAAAACATCTGGGGTGCCAAGGTTCACCATCACTGATCTAGGAGGATCGGAGTGATATCATGACGTCACTTCCGGTCTAGGATGGAAGTTAATTTTATTTTTTGATCTTTTTCTTTAAAAAAAGGTGGGAGGAGAGATTTGGGGTCTTATACAGCCCAGATCTCTCCATAAAGAGGACCGGTCATCCTTACTTGTATTACAATGGATGTTTATATTCCTTGTAAAAAAAGGAGAAAAAAAAAATTAATAAATAAAATAAATAAACAAACAACTTTCCCGACCACCCGCCACCTATTTACTGCGGCAGGGTGGCTCTCCTGCGCAAACCGACGTTGGTCGCGCTCGGTGGCGAGCGCGCACCCCCGCCCCCACTCGGCAGCGGGGACTCCGATGCACGGGTCAGGCGGCTCCGATTGCCACCTGACACCCGCAATCGTTCCAAGCTGAGAGAGAAGAACGGTCAGCTGTTGTAAACACAGCCGACCGTCCTTCTCACTGAAATAATCTTAGAGCTCCTGTGATTCTTCTATATATATATATATATATATATCTATATATATCTCTCTCTCTCTCTCTCTCTCTCTCTCTCTATCTCATATATATATATATATATATATATATATATATATATATATATATATATATATATATATATCTCTATATCTCTATATCTCTATATATATATATATATATATATATATATATCTCTCTCTATATCTCTATATATATATATATATATATATATATATATATATATATATATATATATATATATATATATATATCTCTCTCTCTATCTATATATATCTATATATATCTATATATATATATATATCTATATATATCTATATATATATATATATATATATATATATATATATATATATATATATATATATATATATATATATATATCTATATATATATATATATATATATATATATCTATCACAGGTCTCTATGGTCATTTCTCTATGGTCATTTCACAAGCCACGCCCCCCCCACAGTTAGAATCACTCCCCTAGGCTCACACTTAACCCATTGATCACCCATATGGTTAACCCCTTCCCTGCCAGTGTCATCATTACAGTAACAGTGCATATTTTTAGCACTGATTACTGTAGTAATTATTATTATACAGGATTTATATAGTGCCGACAGTTTGCGCAGCGCTTTACAATATGAGGGAAGACAATACAGTTACAATACAATTCAATACAGGAGGATTTAGAGGGCCCTGCTCCTTAGAGCTAACAATCTAGAAGGGATGGGGGGGCATGTCACTGGTACCCCCAAAAGTGTCAAAAATGTCAGGGGTCCGATCTGTCCTCCGCAATGTCGCAGTCCCGCTAAAAAAATATATATATATAAATAAATGGCAGATCGCAGCCATTACTAGTAATAAAAAATGTAAAAATAAAAAACAATAAAAATGATAAATCTTTCCCGTAGTTAGTAGACGTGATAACTTTTGTGCAAACCAATCAAAATACGCTTATTTTGCTATTTTTTTTTTTTCCAAAAATATGTAGCAGAAAACAAATCGGCCTAAAATGTTAAAAATTTTTAGATTTTTGATTTTTTTTTTTTTTTTGGGAATGTTATATAGCAGAATGTGAAAAATATTTTTCTTCTTTTACAGAATTGTTGCTCTTTTTTGGTTTATAGCGCAAAAAAAAAAAAATAATAAAATTGCACAGGTGATTAAATACCACCAAAAGAAAGCTCTATTTGTGGGAGAAAAAAAAAAAAAGACGTCAATTTTATTTGGGTACAGCGTCGCACAACCACGCAATTGTCCGTTAAAGTAATGCAGTGCCGAATCACAAAATATGGCCTGGTCATTAAGGGGGAAAATCCTTCCAGTCTTAAAGTGGTTAAAAAAAAAAAAAAAAAATCTAAAAAAAACACCCCCCGACCGCGCAATTGTCCGTTAAAATTTTTGGTGTTAAAGTGATTAAAAACAAAAAAATTAAAGCACCCCCATCCCTCCATGCTCCCGTGCACAAGCGAAAGCGAACAAGTTGCGCACGTGTTAGTAAATGACTTCGCACCCCGCATGTGAGGGATCGCCACAAATTTCAGAGCAAGAAAAATAATTCTAGCACTCCACCTCCTCTGTAGATCTAAAGAGGTAACCTGAATTTCTTTTTTTAAATGTCGCCTATGGAGATTTTTAAGTATTGTTTGGTACCATTTCACGAGTGCGTGCAATTTTAAAGTGTGACATGTTAGGTATCTATTTATTCAGTGTAACATCTTTTATATTGTACAAAAAAAAGGGTTATATATTGTGTTTTTTTTGCATTAAAATTCATTAAAAAGGTGCATTTATTTATTTATTTATTTTCAAATAGGATTTTGAAAAATCATAAAACCCTACATTTTATTCTCCAGGGTCCCTGCTTACATCATGTTTGGGGGTTCTGAGTAATTTTAATGACCTTCCTGGTACAGTGGGTTTGGGGACTCAGAAGATACAGCAATTCAGCCCAGCATAACCCATCCCCCCATACATAAACCGATCCATTACAGGTCCTGGATGGGGGCGGGGACATGCCACCACAAACCCGACAGTGAGGGATGTTGCTGATTTGGGGATCTCTGTAGGATGATATAAAATCATTACAGTCTACAAAGCCGCCGGACTCTGTCCTGTGACCCCATCTACACAATCCTCCCGGGATGAGAAAGTCCCGGATTATCTGGGACTCTCCCGCACAATCCGGGTCAGAGTGAGTCCAGAAGACGAGGGAACGGCGAGAGATTCACCGACTACAGAGATCAGCACACCACGAGGGGGCGCCACTGACCGAGAGGAACCCCACTGAACCCTGATACTAGAAGACCGACTGCAGCATACACACTGCCCCCCCCCCCCCCAATACACTGACCGCTCACAGCATACACACTGCCCCCCCATACACTGACCGCTCACAGCATACACACTGCCCCCCCCCCAATACACTGACCGCTCACAGCATACACACTGCCCCCCCATACACTGACCGCTCACAGCATACACACTGCCCCCCCATACACTGACCGCTCACAGCATACACCCTACCCCCCCCATACACTGACCGCTCACAGCATACACCCTACCCCCCCCATACACTGACCGCTCACAGCATACACACTGCCCCCCCCCACATACACTGACCACTCACAGCATACACACTGCCCCCCCCATACACTGACCACTCACAGCATACACACTGCCCCCCCCAATACACTGACCACTCACAGCATACACACTGCCCCCCCCCCCAATACACTGACCGCTCACAGCATACACACTACCCCCCCATACACTGACCGCTCACAGCATACACACTGCCCCCCCCCACATACACTGACCACTCACAGCATACACACTGCCCCCCCCATACACTGACCACTCACAGCATACACACTGCCCCCCCCAATACACTGACCACTCACAGCATACACACTGCCCCCCCCCAATACACTGACCGCTCACAGCATACACACTACCCCCCCATACACTGACCGCTCACAGCATACACACTGCCCCCCCCAATACACTGACCACTCACAGCATACACACTACCCCCCCCCCCCCATACACTGACCGCTCACAGCATACACACTACCCCCCCATACACTGACCGCTCACAGCATACACACTACCCCCCCCCCATACACTGACCGCTCACAGCATACACACTACCCCCCCCCCCATACACTGACCGCTCACAGCATACACACTGCCCCCCCCCCCACATACACTGACCGCTCACAGCATACACACTGCCCCCCCCACATACACTGACCGCTCACAGCATACACACTGCCCCCCCACCCCAATACACTGACCGCTCACAGCATACACACTACCCCCCCCATACACTGACCGCTCACAGCATACACACTGCCCCCCCACATACACTGACCGCTCACAGCATACACACTGCCCCCCCCCCAATACACTGACCGTTAACAGCATACACACTCCCCCCCCCCCCAATACACTGACCGTTCACAGCATACACACTCCCCCCCCCCCCATACACTGACCGCTCACAGCATACACACTGCTCCCCCCCCCATACACTGACCGCTCACAGCATACACACTGCTCCCCCACCCCCATACACTGACCACTCACAGCATACACACTGCCCCCCCCCATACACTGACCGCTCACAGCATACACACTGCCCCCCCCCACACATACACTGACCGCTCACAGCATACACACTGCCCCCCCCCCCATACACTGACCGCTCACAGCATACACACTGCCCCCCCCCCAATACACTGACCACTCACAGCATACACGCTGCCCACCCCCCCCTAAACTGACCGCTCACAGCATACACACTGCCCCCCCCACATACACTGACCGCTCACAGCGTACACACTACCCCCCCCCCCCCCATACACTGACCGCTCACAGCATACACACTGCTCCCCCCCCCCATACACTGACCGCTCACAGCATACACACTGCCCCCCCCCATACACTGACCGCTCACAGCATACACACTGCCCCCCCCCACACATACACTGACCGCTCACAGCATACACACTGCCCCCCCCCCATACACTGACCGCTCACAGCATACACACTGCCCCCCCCCCCAATACACTGACCGGTCACAGCATACACACCCCCCCCCCCCCATACACTGACCGCTCACAGCATACACACCCCCCCCCATACACTGACCGCTCACAGCATACACACTGCCCCCCCCCCCCTCCATACACTGACCGCTCACAGCATACACACTGCCCCCCCCATACACTGACCGCTCACAGCATACACACTGCCCCCCCCATACACTGACCGCTCACAGCATACACACTGCCCCCCCCCAATACACTGACCACTCACAGCATACACACTGCCCACTCACAGCATACACACTGCCCCCCCCATACACTGACCGCTCACAGCATTATACACACCAACTCTTCCACCCCCCCACAAGAGGAGGAAAACCAACAGAGAATTCAAATAACATTCTTCCCTGGACAACTTCCCTCTCACACTCCACCCACCATCCCCAGATCATTCTCTTCCTACATAGAATGTCCCCAACCCCCTTCCATCCTTCACATGACTCAGTCCCCTCCCACGACCCCTCCTCCGCGTGTCTCTGTCCCCTCCCACGACCCCTCCTCCACGTGGCTCTGTCCCCTCCCACGACCCCTCCTCCACGTGGCTCTGTCCCCTCCCACGACCCCTCCTCCGCGTGTCTCTCCCCTCCCACGACCCCTCCTCCGCGTGTCTCTGTCCCCTCCCACGACCACTCCTCCGCGTGTCTCTGTCCCCTCCCACGACCACTCCTCCGCGTGTCTCTGTCCCCTCCCACGACCACTCCTCCGCGTGTCTCTCCCCTCCCACGACCCCTCCTCCGCGTGTCTCTCCCCTCCCACGACCCCTCCTCCGCGTGTCTCTGTCCCCTCCCACGACCCCTCCTCCGCGTGTCTCTGTCCCCTCCCACGACCACTCCTCCGCGTGTCTCTCCCCTCCCACGACCCCTCCTCCGCGTGTCTCTCCCCTCCCACGACCCCTCCTCCGCGTGTCTCTGTCCCCTCCCACGACCCCTCCTCCGCGTGTCTCTGTCCCCTCCCACGACCCCTCCTCCGCGTGTCTCTGTCCCCTCCCACGACCCCTCCTCCGCGTGTCTCTGTCCCCTCCCACGACCCCTCCTCCGCGTGTCTCTGTCCCCTCCCACGACCCCTCCTCCGCGTGTCTCTGTCCCCTCCCACGACCCCTCCTCCGCGTGTCTCTGTCCCCTCCCACGACCCCTCCTCCGCGTGTCTCTGTCCCCTCCCACGACCCCTCCTCCGCGTGTCTCTGTCCCCTCCCACGACCCCTCCTCCGCGTGTCTCTGTCCCCTCCCACGACCCCTCCTCCGCGTGTCTCTGTCCCCTCCCACGACCCCTCCTCCGCGTGTCTCTGTCCCCTCCCACGACCCCTCCTCCGCGTGTCTCTTCCCTCCCACGACCCCTCCTCCGCGTGTCTCTTCCCTCCCACGACCCCTCCTCCGCGTGTCTCTGTCCCCTCCCACGACCCCTCCTCCGCGTGTGTCTCTGTCCCCTCCCACGACCCCTCCTCCGCGTGTCTCTGTCCCCTCCCACGACCCCTCCTCCGCGTGTCTCTTCCCTCCCACGACCCCTCCTCCGCGTGTCTCTTCCCTCCCACGACCCCTCCTCCGCGTGTCTCTCCCCTCCCACGACCCCTCCTTCGCGTGTCTCTCCCCTCCCACGACCCCTCCTCCGCGTGTCTCTGTCCCCTCCCACGACCCCTCCTCCGCGTGTCTCTGTCCCCTCCCACGACCCCTCCTCCGCGTGTCTCTGTCCCCTCCCACGACCCCTCCTCCGCGTGTCTCTGTCCCCTCCCACGACCCCTCCTCCGCGTGTCTCTGTCCCCTCCCACGACCCCTCCTCCGCGTGTGTCTCTGTCCCCTTCCACGACCCCTCCTCCGCGTGTCTCTGTCCCCTCCCACGACCCCTCCTCCGCGTGTCTCTGTCCCCTCCCACGACCCCTCCTCCGCGTGTCTCTGTCCCCTTCCACGACCCCTCCTCCGCGTGTCTCTGTCCCCTCCCACGACCCCTCCTCCGCGTGTCTCTGTCCCCTCCCACGACCCCTCCTCCGCGTGTCTCTGTCCCCTCCCACGACCCCTCCTCCGCGTGTCTCTGTCCCCTCCCACGACCCCTCCTCTGCGTGTCTCTCCCCTCCCACGACCCCTCCTCCGCGTGTCTCTGTCCCCTCCCACGACCCCTCCTCCGCGTGTCTCTGTCCCCTCCCACGACCCCTCCTCCGCGTGTCTCTGTCCCCTCCCACGACCCCTCCTCCGCGTGTCTCTGTCCCCTCCCACGACCCCTCCTCCACGTGTCTCTGTCCCCTCCCACGACCCCTCCTCCGCGTGTCTCTGTCCCCTCCCACGACCCCTCCTCCACGTGTCTCTGTCCCCTCCCACGACCCCTCCTCCGCGTGTCTCTGTCCCCTCCCACGACCCCTCCTCCACGTGTCTCTGTCCCCTCCACCTCCGATGACCCCTCCTTCACGGGTCTGTCCCCTCTGACAACCCCGCCTCCACATCTATCCCCTCCCCCACTGACCACCCCTCCTCTAAATGTCTCTGTTCCCTCCCCCGATGACCCCCCACCCCATGTGTCTCTGTCCCCTCCCCGACGTGTCTGTCCCCTCCTCTGACGACCCCCCCCCACCCCATGTGTCTCAGTCCCCGCCCTCTCCAATGACCCTTCCTCCATTTATATCAGTCCCCTCCCCCTCCTGCATGTGCCTCAGTCTCCACCCCCTTCTAGTGACCTCTCCCACATGTGTCTAGATCCCTGCACCCCCCCATGACCCCTCCTCAATGTGCATCAGTCCCCTCCCCCAAATATGACCCCTCCTCCATGTATCTTAGTCTCCTCCCCCTACAATGACCCCTCCTCCATGTGCATCAGTCCCCTCCCCCACTCTCAGTGACAAGCAGTCAGTATGGCGGCCCTCCTCTCACCTCAGTCCGCCTCCCCGGCGCGGCTCCCAGCTGGGAATAGGGAGGGCGGTTGCCCGCGGGTGTCTCCTCCGGACCCGGCTCCTCTCACCCGCTCCGGCCCGCTTCACATCAACAACAAGATGGCCGCCAGCCGGGCATAAGGCGGCGCCAGCTCTCGCTGTCATGGCAACGCGCAAAGCTTTTACCAATGAGTAGCCGATCTAGGAACCCGCCCCCTCTTCTATTCAACGGCTGTCCTGTCCATCACCTCTCCGAACCCCGCCCCCTGCCGCTGCTGTCATTCGCTGCGACCTGCCGCTTCCCGATTGGCTGAGCGCAGAAACCGTGGGATGTCCGCTAATCCCGAGAACGTCAGAGCGCCGCTCACTGCCTCCACCTGGCGGCCGCAACGAGAACTGATCATCCTATTATTATTATTATTATTATACATTTGTATAGCTCTGACATATACCGCAGTGCTGTACAGAGATCACTGAGCCAGTCACACCAGTCTCTGTACCAGAGGAGCTTACACTCTAATGCCCCCTCCCCCACACACCATTATTATACATTTATATAGTTCTGACATACAGTATTTCACAAAAGTAAGTACACCCCTCACATTTTTGTAAACATTTTATTCTATCTTTTCATGTGACAACACTGAAGAAATGACACTTTGCTACAATGTAAAGTAGTGAGTGTACAGCTTGTATAACAGTGTAAATTTGCTGTCCCCTCAAAATAACTCAACACACAGCCATTAATGTCTAAACCGCTGGCAACAAAAGTGAGTACACCCCTAAGTGACAATGTCCAAACTGGGCCCAATTAGCCATTTTCCCTCCCTGGTGTCATGTGACTCATTAGTGTTACAAGGTCTCAGGTGTGAATGGGGAGCAGGTGTGTTAACCACTTTACCACCGGAGGATTTTGCTGTCTTACGTCCAGGCCACTTTTTGCGATTCGGCGCTGTGCAACTTTAACGGACAATTGCGCAGTCGTGCGACGCCGTACCCAAACGAAATTTACGTCCTTTTTCCCCACAAACAGAGCTTTCTTTTGGTGGTATTTGATCACCTGTGCGATTTTTACTTTTTGCGCTATAAACAAAAAAAGCGAAAATTTTGAAAAAATAACAATATATTTCACATTTTTTTATATGAAATTCCCCCCAAAAAATGTAAAAATCAAAATTTTTTAAAATTTTTGGCCAATTTGTTTTCTGCTACATATGTTTGGTAAAAAAAAATCACAATAAGCATATTTTGATTGGTTTGCGCAAACGTTATTGCGTTTACTAACTAAGGGAAAGATTTTTGTCATTTTTGGTGTTTTTTTTTTTAACGAGTGATGGCGGCGATTTGCAATTTTTTTTGCGGGACTGCGACATTGCGGCGGACAGATCGGACCCTTGACTGACATTTTTGACACATTTGGGGTTACCAGTGACATTACTACAGTAATCAGTGCTATACATATGCACTGTTACTGTATACAGTGCTGTATTTTGGCCTAGGCCAACAAGGCCCAGGCCTAGGGCGGCACTTTGCAGGGGGGCAGCAAAAAAGCCACCCCCTCTACCTGAGAATCTATTGGCCACTGGTTGCTAGAGCTGCCTCTCTCACCCTTCCTCTCTCATTTACCCCCTCTCTATCACCCCTCCTCTCTCTCACCACCCTCTCTCTCTCTCACCCCTCTCTCTCTCTCACCCACCCTCTCTCACCCCCCTCTGACCCCCCTCTCTCTCTCATCCCCCCTCTCTCTCTCATCCCCCTCTCTCAACCCACTCTCTCTCTCACCCCCTCTGTCTCTCATCACCCCTCGCTCTCTCATCCCCCCTCTCTCTATCATCCCCCCCGTCTCTCATCCCCTCTCTTTCTCTCTCACTCTTTGATCCCCCCCTCTCTCTCTCACCCCCCTCTCTTTCATCCCCTCCTCTCTCTCCCCCTCTCTCTCTCATCCCCCCCTCTCTCTCCTTCTCCCTCACCCAGCCCCCTCTTTCTCTCCCTCACCCTTCTCTCTCTCCCACCCCCTCTCCCCCCCTCCTCTCGTGAGATCTCAGGGGTTCATGGGACCTGTAGTCCTTCAATCTTGGAGGGAGTCACATCCGTTAAAAAAGGAGTGGGGCAAATTTACATGGGGGGGGGCAGGGCGCCCAATTTTAGTCTTGCCTAGGGCAGCACAAAACCAAAATACACCACTGACTGTATAATTACACTGGCAGGGAAGGGGTTAACTTTTTTTGAGAGGGAGGGGTTATGTGTGTCCCTAGGGGCGTGATTCTAACTGTAATTGGCTGTGGCTTGAGCTGTAAGAAAAGTGATCAACGGTCCTACATAGTAGAACCGTATGATCACTGTTTCTACACAGGGGAGAATGACAGGCGGCTTGTTTACATTAGCCGCCTGCCTTTCTCCCTCTCCACCCGATGATCGCCGAGTGACCGGTGGACATCGGTTCTGCCGGGCACACACGTGGGGGTCCGTGACCACGCGGGAGCGGGAGCGCGCCTCCAGCGGCGCGCGCTCGCTCCCTAGACCCTCACAGGCTAGTGACGTGGTACTACGTCACTCTGCCTGTGAGGGGCTGACCGCCGACGTAAATAGTCGTGCGGCGGTCGGCAAGTGGTTAATAATTTCTACACTGCCTTCCTGACGGTGAGGATCCAGCAGAGGAAGAATCCGACCCCAAGGATGATAAGGGACTATTTCGTAGAGTTTGCTAAAGACAACAGCATCATCAGCAGTAATCAGCACAGGTTTACAAATGGGCGTTCTTGTCAAACCAATCTCTTAAAGCGGAGTTCCACCCTGGGAATGCTTTTTTTTACATTCCACAATGGATAGCCTCTGATCTGTCCCGGGTTGCACTTATCTTTTAGGAGAAATACTTACCTTGAAAAAGTATTGTCCAGCGCTGCCATCTCAGGTGTGGGCAGCTTGAAGCCAGCGCAATCCTCTTCTGCGTTTACTAACTATGGGAAAGATTTTTGTCATTTTTATTGTTTTTTTTTTTAACTAGTAACGGCGGCGATCTGCGATTTCTTTTGCGGGACTGCGACATTGCGGCGGACAGATCGGACCCTTGAGTGACATTTTTGTCACTTTTGGGGGTACCAGTGACATTACTGCAGTAATCAGTGCTATACATATGCACTGTTACTGTAAAAATGACACTGGCAGGGAAGGGGTTAATTTTATTAGTGATCAAGGGGTTAAGTGTGTCCCTAGGGGCGTGCTTCTAACTGTAAAGGGGCGTGGCTTTTGATGTAACCACAGAGACATACGATCCTACATAGCAGGATCGTATGATCTCTGCAGTTGCACCAGGGAGAATGACAGGCGGCTTTGTTTACATCAGCCGGCTG
This sequence comes from Pelophylax lessonae, assembly GCF_965119305.1. Taxonomy (NCBI): domain Eukaryota; kingdom Metazoa; phylum Chordata; class Amphibia; order Anura; family Ranidae; genus Pelophylax; species Pelophylax lessonae. The sequence goes on from NC_138775.1 coordinate 17,732,458, forward strand.
CCTTTCTCCCTCTCCAGCGGGAGATTGCGAGTGACCGGTGGATATCGGAGCCGCCGGTCACTCGCGCGGTGATGGCAGTGAACGAGCGGGGGCGGGAGCGCACCTCCGGCGGCGCGCACTCGCCCCCTATTGGCTCGTGGGTGAGTGACGTACCGATACGTCACTTTGCCCAGGAGGGGCTGACCGCCGCAGTATATGTACTTGCGGCGGTCGGCAAGTGGTTAAATGGAGTGGGTGAGTTAGGTTCTTCCTGTCTCCATTTCTTGTATAGGTGTCACAGGGGCAAAAATTTGGGAAAGATTGCTCCAATGAGGGTCACAGACAAGAATTATAAGTCTTCCCCACTCAATTAAAAATAAGTCTATATTGGCTATTAGGTTTGTGTGCAGATAAAGGTGGACAATTGTCACTTCGTTAGCCCTGTCGGCTGCAGAATTAGCAGGGGGCCAAGATCATCCCCCTTACTGAAGGCTCCACACTGTCTGAAAAACGTTTGTCCTTTTCTTAGACTAGAGCAGGGGTAGGCAACCTTTGAAAGGTAGAGATTGACCTGGACAACATGGAGGAGATAAAAGATCACAAGGGTTCAACGGCCTTTTTTTTAAAAAAGAAATTAACTAGCAAGACCTAACTAAATAGTAAGGAAAAACTTAGAAAAATATAATAAAAGGAATGTTACTTCATAAATATAAACCTAGTATACCTTAAAAGTGGACGGTGTCAGTAGGGCAGAGGAGGGTGTCAGTAGTGGTGTCAGTAGGGCAGAGGACGGTGTCAGTAGGGCAGAGGACGGTGTCAGTAGAGCAGTGGACAGTGTCAGTAGAGCAGAGATTGGTGTCAGTACAGCAGTGGATGGTGTGAGCAGGCCAGAGGAAGGTGTTAGTAGGGCAGTGGATGCGTCAGCAAGGCAGTGGACAGAGTCAGCAGAGCAGGGGACAGTGTCAGTAGAGCAGTGGATGGTGTCAGTAGGGCAGAGGACAGTGTCGGTAGGGCAGAGGACAGTGTTAGTAGAGCAGTGGATGGTGTCAGTAGGGCAGAAGATGGTGTCAGTAGGGCAGTGGATGGTGTCAGTAGGGCAGTGGACGGTGTCAGTAGGGCAGAGGACGGTGTCAGTAGAGCAGTGGACTGTGTAAGATGAGCAGAGATTGGTGTCAGTACAGCAGTGGATGGTGTGAGCAGGCCAGAGGAAGGTGTTAATAGGGCAGTGGACTTTGTCATTAGGGCAGTGGATGGTGTCAGTACTGTAACTTTTTATTTATATTTCTTATATTTTTTACAATTTTATTTTTATATTCTTTTTTTCACAATTTTTAAAGCAGCCCTATTGGGGGGCTTTGGTGAAATATCAGGGGTCTAAACAGACCTGATGTCTCAGTTTTGAAACAGAGAAAGGGACTGAGGACAAAGATCCCCCAGTGCCTTTCTCTGCAGCCTCAGCTGCACTGCACAGTGAATGAATGGGAAGTGCTCTGTGCTGAGAGGCTTCCTGTTCATTCACAAACTAACTTCAAATTTAAGGCAAAGTTCCACTTAACTTTAAAAAAATAGGGCCAAAAACAAAAAATAAACAAAGAATTCACATAGTCCTAGAGAGAGATTGTTGCATTGTGTTACCAGCGCCTGTGTGTTTGGTCATTAATTCACTTGACTAGCGTAGAACAGATGTCCTTATAAAACCTGGCTGAAACGGCCAACCCACCACCCGCTTGCATCCTTTTCCCTTTACCTTATCCCAATAATCGAGACGACACCGTAAGTGGAATAAAATTGGCCATAGCAGCCCTTTTATTAACCAATTTCAAATTAAATTAACATAAAGGAAAAAACCATTCCTTAAAACAGAAACGTCAAAAACAGTTAAAGCTTTTGTTGGTCTTTGAGGCCCCCCATTTTAATGTTCAGATAAAATACTACACTGTGGGCCCACTTAAACATAATAGGCCTCCAGCCGCAAAACTCCAGCTCTGAGACAACACTCTACCCGCAGTGTACCCATGTTTCCTTCCAGTCAACTGACCTCAACTGGAAGGCACCAGAGGGAACCTACCACCAGTGGGTCCCGAACCATTATCTTGCCTTAAAGGTTCTTGCACCTGCCAGCAAAGACCAACAAAAAGACGCCACAGCTGCCACGACATCCCAGGCAAACCTGTAAAAAAAAACAATAAAGTAACAAAACCCCACACCCAGGATCCAACAAATAGAGGTTAAACAGTAGGGCGGGAGGGAGGGACGCTTCAGCTGCCGAGTGAGGGGATTTTTGGCGCCCCCCAGCAGATCCCACCTCTTCCTGTCTGCCAGCCCCACCTCCCCCTGAGCTAGCTAAACAGCCTAGGCTCCCCCCATTACCACTGATAACTTTTATTACTGACTTAACCCCTACACTCCCCTGTCCACTTAGTCATGCTGGCCCTATGCTATCTCTCCGCTCCTGCTCCGGGCCTCCCTTGACTAGCGTAGAACAGATGTCCTTATAAAACCTGGCTGAAACGGCCAACCCACCACCCGCTTGCATCCTTTTCCCTTTACCTTATCCCAATAATCGAGACGACACCGTAAGTGGAATAAAATTGGCCATAGCAGCCCTTTTATTAACCAATTTCAAATTAAATTAACATAAATTAACATAAAGGAAAAAACCATTCCTTAAAACAGAAACGTCAAAAACAGTTAAAGCTTTTGTTGGTCTTTGAGGCCCCCCATTTTAATGTTCAGATAAAATACTACACTGCGGGCCCACTTAAACATAATAGGCCTCCAGCCGCAAAACTCCAGCTCTGAGACAACACTCTACCCGCAGTGTACCCATGTTTCCTTCCAGTCAACTGACCTCAACTGGAACGCACCAGAGGGAACCTACCACCAGTGGGTCCCGAACCATTATCTTGCCTTAAAGGTTCTTGCACCTGCCAGCAAAGACCAACAAAAAGACGCCACCGCACGCCAAGGGTGAAGCCTTACCCTTGAGTGCCCCTCCACACCCCCAATGCCCTCTGAATACCGTCCTGCAACCCCAGAGCCCACAAGTCAGTCCCCACGGCATTTAGGTGCACCCCATCGCCCCGCAAGTACCTCCAGGTCTCAACCTCCAACTCCAGGTGCCGAACGACCACGCCCCCATTGCGACATACGAATTTTCCCACCGCCTTGTTAACCTTAATGCGGGCCCTGTTGACACGCTCCACCGACCTGGCCAAACGCCAGGAAGTACGGGCGACTATGTCCGACCAGACGATGATCAGGTCCGGGAAGGACACACGGAGACGCAGGAAATCCACTTTTATGTCCCGTATAAGTTCCCGCATGGACCTAACCGCCAGATCATTACCCCCCACATGAAGCACCAGCACATCCGGAGGCCTGTCCCACCGAGCAAATTTATAAACCTCCGGCACCACTCTGCTCCATATCATACCCGGCACCCCCAGCCAGCGGACGCAGGCTTCCTCTCTGGTAAAACCCAGCTGTCTACCACCGGGACGGACATCTGCTCGCCTGGCACCCCAAAACACATAGGAGTGTCCCAATATCCAGACGAGGCACGGTTCACCTGAAAGAAACAAAACAAAAGGCAAAATAACAGCAAACCCCTCGCAGGTTCCACGTACGAACACAGACGCACATAACAAATCCCCAACGACAATCACAACAGATGAGGACGAACATACAAGGAAAACCTCTTCGAATCCCACCGTCCAATGCGCTTCACCGCATCCTCATCCAACCCCCATCGGGCGGCCTCTGTGGCTGCCCCAATGCGGAAGGAGTGTGAGGCATAGCATGTCGCATCCAAACCCAGGACCCGCAAACACTTACGGAACACCCCGATGAACTGATATCGGGACAAGGAAGCCCCATCAGCATGCACCAACAACGAGCCCCCCACCGGAGGCCGTACGGCCAAAAAAGCACGCGCAGCGCTAACAGGGCACAAAGGCGATGCCGGCATTGCAAACAAACGGATCCGCACGCCCCTACCCAACTGATCGGTTTTTGACCGACGGAGCAAAATGTGAACCTCCTCCCCCCGGCAGGATACATCCTGCGCCAACAGGCCCCCCGACACACCCTTAGAGGGGCTCACCAACTCCCCAATCCGAAAGGCCCCAAAAAACGCCAGGCAGAACGCTGCCCGAAAAAGGAGGACTTCATAATCAGAAAAACACAGCGCCCCCAATGTGGCGGAAACATCCAGCAGGAGGGGAAAGGATACAGGGCGCCTACCGTCCTTACGGCGATGGGCCCGCCCATACCCCTTCAGAGCTTGCCGAACCACGAAGTCCTTTGTAAAATCGTGACTACCCTGCAACTTAAACAAGAAGGCCAGGCCGGCCAACTTGCGAGCCACGGCAGACGCCGACCCACCCTTCTCAAACTGTCGCGCCAGATAGTAAAGAACCACCCACCGAACCGCCGGATCCCCGCTGTCCAGCTCCGCCAAACGCAGCACCTCCCACCACTCGAGCCACACTTTGGAATATGCTGACCACGTAGCCTCACTCACAGACCGTTGAATCCAGCCGGCGAGGACCCCAAGGCAATCTTCCACAGCCAATCGGGACACGGGACCCCTTGTTGCTCCGCCTCCGGCGCCAGCTCCCGAAACCGTTCCCACTGAAAGCGAGACAAGGCGTCAGCCACCGTGTTGACCACCCCCGGAATGTGTACAGCATAAAGAAAAATGTTCAATTTAAGACAACGCAACACCAATTGCTGCAGGAGCCGAACCACCGGCTGCGAGGAAGCCGAGGAGCGGTTAATCACCTGTACCACTGCCATGTTATCGCAGTGCAGACGAATCCTCAAATCACGGAATGCGTCCCCCCAAATCTCCATGGCGAGCACCACCGGAAACAGTTCCAAAAGCACCATGTTCCGAAGGAGACCAGCCTCCGACCATGACGAAGGCCAAGGCGCCGCGCTCCACCGCCCCCGATAGAAAGCCCCATACCCAGTAGAACCCGCCGCGTCCGTGTACAGCTCCAGGTCAAAATTGCTGACCGGCCCAGCCATCCACAAAGCCCTCCCATTGTAGTCGACCAAGAAACTGTGCCACAGCCTCAGGTCCTCCCTATGGTCCCTGTTGAGGCGGATAAAGTGCGCGGGCGACGTTACTCCCGCCGTGGCCGCCGACAGCCGCCTACAAAAAACCCGACCCATCGGCAAAATCCGGCACGCAAAGTTCAGCTTGCCCAGCAACGACTGCAAGCAGCGAAGTTGGATCTTGTGAAGGCCTAAGACAGCCCGAATCTCCGACTTGAGAGCCGAAAGCTTGTCCTCCGGCAAGCGACATTCCATAGCGTCGGAATCTACCACAATGCCCAAGAAGCTCAGCATTGTGGTCGGGCCCTCCGTTTTATCCGGCGCCAGTGGGATCCCAAACTGCACCGCAATGTGCTGCAACGTAGCAAGAAGCACGGCACACACGTTGGAGGAAGGCGGACCCACGCAAAGGAAATCATCCAAATAATGAATGAGGGAATTCGTCCCGGACACATCCCGAACCACCCACTCCACAAAAGAGCTGAACTTCTCAAACAACGCGCAAGAAATGGAACAACCCATAGGGAGGCAACGGTCTACGTAATACGCCCCTGCCACCGGCAACCCAACAGATGAAAACTATCAGGGTGAACCGGAAGCAGCCTAAAGGCGGCTTCAATATCCGCCTTAGCCATGAGCGCCCCCCGCCCGTAGCGCCGGACCCAAAACACTGCCGCATCGAACGGCGTATAAGCCACCGCGCAGGCTGCCGAATCAATCGCATCATTTACCGACCCCCCCTTCGGGAAAGAGAGATGGTGAATGAGACGAAACTTATTGACCTCCTTTTTGGGCACCACCCCCAGCGGAGAAACCACCAAATTCGGCAGTGGAGGATCGGGAAAGGGGCCACCCATCCGACCCAAAGCCACCTCCTTCGCCAGCTTGTCGGACACCACCGCGGTATGCTGCAGTGCGGACCGCAAATTCCGCGCATGAGGGGGAATGGTAGTCATGGAGCAGGGAATACGAAAACCCTCCGAAAAACCGGCCTCCAAAAGTAGGGCCGCTGCCCTATCCGGGTATCTACTTAGAAAAGGTAGCATCCTTTCCAATATCACCGGCGTCGTCCCTTTTGTGACCAGGCTCCCCGGAGCGTCCCTTACCCCGTTTGAAACAGCGGGACAATGGATGGGCACCCCCGCAACCCGAGCATTCGTGCTTGTAGCGACAGGACCCCCCGAACTTACAGGAACCCTCGTTGAATTGCCAACAGCAACCCCGCCGCTTTGTGACCGACTGCCCAGGGGAAGAAGGACCGCCGGCCCCCCCTGGAAAAAACTGCTGGGGGGGCCGTGCCGACGACATAAGCCGCATCCAGAGGCTAATGTCTTTGTGGTCCCAACGCAGCGACTGCCGAATGGCCTTCCGCTGACGGAACTGTTCATCATACCGCAGCCACGCCGTACCCCCATACACCCTGTAAGCCTCGCCAATAGCATCCAAGTAACAGAAGAGAGCCGAACAATGTTCGGGGTTCTTTTCCCCAATCACACTAGCCAGAATCGCGAACGCCTGCAACCAGTTAGCGAAAGTGCGGGGGATTAACCTATACCGCCGCTTCTCCTCATCCTCCTTCTTGTTCTCCTCCGGCTTGAGCCTATCCAAGTTAAACTTCTCCAGCGGCAACAGAGTAAAGATTTCCACGTACTCACCTTTCACAATCTTCTCCCGGACCTCCGCCTTCAGATGCGCACCCAACGGTCCCTCGAAGCAGACGTAGACTTCGCACCTCGCCGAGTCGTCCAATCGGACCGTGTCCCCCTTCTTAGCACCATCCCCAACTACAGCCCCCTTTTCTGACCCCCCAGCGGCGTCCCCCACCGATGGGGAAGCGGCCGCAGGTGACGGCACAACCGCCGCGGCCTGCACACCAACCGCCCCCAGAGCCCCAGGCGCTGGCGCAAGCCCCGCCGTCACCCCCCCAGAAGCGGGCGGGACCCAGGCCGCCGCAGGCGAGGGGCTAGCACCCCCCTGCGTGTCGAATCGCCCGACCAGCTCCCGCAGACCCGACAGCAAGGAAACCAACGCCCCTTCCGGCCCCACAGCGGCAGGCGTACCACCCGCCAACTGGGCAGCTAACCCCCCCCCCCCAGCAGGCAACCGCGACCCCAACGCGCCGCCCCCACCTAAACCCAACAGTTCGCGTAAAGAATCACAGACAGACACAGAATTCTCACACTCACCGGGCTGCCCAGGGGTGGTCCCGCCAGCCGCTGTTCCGGAAGCCCTCTCAGCTGGGCCGCTCACAGTCGCCTCCTCGTCCGAAACCGACAGCTCGCCTTCTGACCGATCCATCGCAGGTGGGGAAGTCTCATTAGAGGGCCGTGCGGGGGGCCTGCCCCCGGATGCCCGCGAACCGTGCTGTCGACCTTCGGCTCCAAGCACACCGGTCCCGCCTCCAGCTGATGTTCCGGCAGCACGCCCCGAGCCTGGAGCGCCCGCCGTGGCACGCCCCGTGCCTCCCCGCCGATCTGAAGCCCTGGGCCTAGAGGGTCTCTGGAACCTTCGGGGGCTGCCGGCCAAGGCACCGGAGGGCCCGGCAGCCGCATCACTGCTCCTCCCCCGCCGAGACTCCTCCCCAACGCCAATAACCTCAGGGGAGGAGTCCGCAGTTCTGCCCGTCTGCCGCTCAGGGGGAGGGGGAGGGGAAACAGAGGCACGCCTGCCCCTCCCACCCCTCGAGCTCCGCTGCTGCTGAGGATTCCTCCCAGCCGCGCCGCCGGCCGAAGCAGTGGCACGCTTGGCCGGCGGGCCTGGAGGGTCCCTGATGGGGCTCCTAAGTGACTTAACAGCACGGGGGGGGGAGTCCGGGGAGAAACGCTCCGGAGGCCTGGTTCTCCGAGCGCGAGTGGAGTCCCGCCCCCCCGCCGCCACGGCCGGGCTCTGTGCGCCCAGGACCGTCGCGACCTGAGCCTGGACCCAGGCCGCCCCATGCACCGCGGCCGCAGTGCGGAGGTGGGAGAGTAATCCCTCCAGCTCGGCCATTCTATAGGTGGGAAGCAGGGGACAGCAGGCAGGCAGGGGAGCAGGCCAGCCAAAAGCAGGTGGGGGGGCGAGAAGCTGCGGGGGCCGACCGTATGGCAGAGGGACCCAGCAGGGGGAAGAGGAGCAGTGCGGACCGTTGGTGAGCCCGCAGGGGGGGGGGGGGCCGGACCGCCTGCCCCGCCGCCCAGAGGACAGAGGCAACCGGAGGAGAAGCTGGCCGGCCAGGAGGGAAGCGCGGGGGGAGGGGGGGCGCGGGTGCACGGCCGCACGCCGGGAAGCCCGGGAGCCCACACACGTGGCGGGAGTGCTGGCGCGGATGAAGCCTGCAAGGTCGGGGGGGAGGGGGGGGCCGTTGTCAGCGTGCACCGCTGCCGCCGGCAGGAAGGAGCTGCCCAAGAGACACAACGGGCGGGCGCCGGGATGGCCGGCGGGGGGGCGGAAGACCGAGTCCACCGCAGCCCTCGCTCTGGACGGAGCCCGCACGTGGGGGCGGGGGAGGGAAGGAGTGAGAGGAGCGGAGAGGAGGGCCTGGCGGCGCAGACACCGGAGGGGATGCTAAGAGGGGGGGGGGGAGAGACAGCCCGAGAGCCTAGTGAAAGGGACGGACAGCCAGGCACTGCAGAGGCAGACCGCCGGAGGGCCCCAGGCACGGAGGGAGGGAGGCAAGGGGGACACAACCTCACCCTGGACGCTTCAGCTGCCGAGTGAGGGGATTTTTGGCGCCCCCCAGCAGATCCCACCTCTTCCTGTCTGCCAGCCCCACCTCCCCCTGAGCTAGCTAAACAGCCTAGGCTCCCCCCATTACCACTGATAACTTTTATTACTGACTTAACCCCTACACTCCCCTGTCCACTTAGTCATGCTGGCCCTATGCTATCTCTCCGCTCCTGCTCCGGGCCTCCCTGATAGCCTGCATGTACACTAGTGTAGCGTGTGAACGCACGCAAAATAACATGTTCACTCAACACATGTCATGTTTGAGGTGCCATTATTTCCATTTATTCACGCACGATGTTCGAAGCTCAAAAGGGTGCGTGAGCTTTCTTCCCACGTTTGTTATGTATAGGGCAGTCCATGGAATGAATGGGTTGCCCTATGCATGAAGCATGACAAGATGCGTAAAATGCACATATTGTTGGCCTGATGCCTGATTTTGCACTTCAGTGATGCGAATGAGGGTTGTGCCCTCATAATCAAAAAGTTTTATGAGACAAAATTCACTTAATTGTGGCTCCGCATCCCTGCAAAAATTGTGTACAAATAGAGAAAGAAAAGAAAATTGGGACTTTGAAGGTAGCCACTCATAACCCCCAGGGGAAATAGACTCAAAGTGTTTATATAAAAAATAAATTTTATTGAAACATGGTAAAAAGATTAAAATCAATACACAGATATAGATACAAAATCTCCTTGTGATACAAACAGAGATGTATAGTAACTAAGTAGAACTACTTCACTACTGTACTTAAGTACGGAAAGGCGGAATCTGTACTTTCCTAGAGTAGAATTTTTTTCTCCTACTTCCACTTTTACTTCACTACATTTTTTCGATGATTTCAATACTTCTACTCCAATATTTTTTTTTTTGTGCTGCATAGTTACTCGTTACAATTATAAAAATTACCACTGCCAGAACAGTAGATGGCAGGTTTCATGAAGCTCAAAACATGTGTATTATCAGCGCATACCAAAATAAATGCTACAGTATGTATAAATAAAAGCTGCATTTGAAATAATAAAAAACAATATGATGTTCAAACTTTTGACTTCTTTCCTTAATAACTACATAACACAGTACTTGTACTTTTACTTTCAGTACTTGAGTAGCAACATTTTTAAAAAGACTACTTGCAATACTTAAGTACAAAAAAGTTGAATACTTTAGTACTTCTACTCAAATCACTTTTTGATCGAGCACTTGTACTTTTACTCAAGTATGGGTTTCGAGTACTTTATACAACTCTGGATACATATAGTAGCAGGCTCTCCCTTATCAGGGAAGCCATCAGAAATTTTGGGGCCCCTTACACAGCTTTAGGCGTGGGCACCCCCGGGCCTAAACAACAACATTCGCCAGGGCCCAACCACTGGCTGTCCCATCCAATCCACACACTGGCCCTCCTTCCAAATCCTTCACTTTTATTTTAACACTCTTGCAACTTAATATATGAAAATAAATCCAATCCAGGAAAGAGACGCCTCCATATATTCAGAAAAGAGACAGTCACAGCACAGGCCCACATCCAGCAACATTATCAATGAATTTACCATTGTGATGTCTAACAAATTGTCCCCAGACCAGTCCATAGTGAGCACTAAGCAGTCCTACAGGCTACACGCGACTGAGCTGGGACTGGCATGGCGACTGGCATGGTGCCCAAACCAGCATCCGGTCTGCAGGGAGAAGCGAAGTGCAAATGATATCACTCCACCTTCCCATTGCATCCGGCACTAGGTAAGCTACATCGGCTCACTCTGTGCCCACCCTGCTTTAGCAATTGCTGATTACTACAGAAGAAACAACTTGGTCTTGTTGGTTGGGCCCCAGGCAGCCGGGCCCTCAGGACACATGGGCCCCTTACATGTGTATGGGCTGCCCCCCCTGATGGCTGCCCTGTCCCTTATATCAAAAGGAAGCAGCCTATGGGGATACCCGTATAGTAAACACTGGTCGTATAATTGGAGGTAGATGGGATATATTCTCTAGATTCCACGGGTATCTCCACTAGCAGGATCGCTACGCGTTTCGCTTGTAGCTTCTTCAGGGGTCCTGTCAGTACCAACTTCCAAATAGAAGGAGACAGAGATGGAGTATCAGAACCCATGAGATGGAAAAATGGGGAGAAGGGCACCCCAGCGCACCCCTCCTAGCAGTCAGGAGGGCGAGGAGAGCACACACCATGGATCTCAACCTTGGGTCTCCAAATTCTCTGGTGTCAGATAGAAGCTAATACCACTTGTTAAAAGAATATTATGTGGATGAGTGGATCAGAGTCTCTCCTATACAAAAGGGGTTTGTCCGTCTAGTGACTCCTCACTATTATTACCTACTGGTCCCAAATGTCACTCGCCTCTCTCTGCAAGGAGTCCCCACGGCGGTTGTGCCCTCCAGCTCATTTATTCGCAGCAACTGTCTGCCAACAGGATGGGCAATTGGATTGCATACAGGTTAGTGTCGGTGTCTGGAAGGTGTTTGTAGTCTGAGTCTTCAATGATTAATGCGATAACTACCACGACCTGAGGTGTGCCAAAGTCGTGCTGGTCAGTATACCTATAAGAGGGCATACTCTAGGTATACAGGTGTCTGAAATAGAAAAAAAGGGTGGGATACGGGTGGGAGAGAAGCAGAAGGAAACACCCAAACATGTGCCTGCCAGAGGAGGAGGAATATATACCCCCCAGACTCCTCCTACAAATACAGGCTGGCCAACAATGGCCCGCCTTCAAACATATCTGCAAAAGCAAAATTATAGTCACTAAAAACTGATGCCTTTCTTTGGTTGTATCATGACAGAAGGCGGTAAGATGATGACACACCTGATCTGTTTCCACTTTTCTTTTTTGTCCTGCAGAGTCACCAGAAAGGGTTTTCCTGGTGGCTGAATCATCTCCCCCCGAAGGAGCAACTCCGGAGCCTGAACAAGGTGAGCACCAGCAGTGCATTAATGGTGGGTGTAATGGAACCGCAACCCACACTGTACTTGTGGATTTCCGTCAGTATATGGCTTCCTCCCAGTCGTGAACATAGATATCAGATTTTCCAGCCACCCCATACAAAGCTAGCCAACAACTTAGCTTGTACTGGAATCTTCTCCTCTATTGAACAGTTTCACACTCAATTTATACACACATGAGCACACCCCCCCTCCTGATCAAATTATCCCATCAGGTCAGGGGTTGCCTGATTACATTACATATGCAGATGAGATTGTATACAGAAATAGAATTAACATATCTAAAGAACAACCAACACAAACAGTATACTATTTCTACTCAGCAACTAACAGATGACAATGATTCAATCAACCTGAGCCAATTAACTAGCAGATGGCCGTCCTCGAGCTCCTGAAATACAATACACAAACAATAGGGAGAGCCTGTCTCTGACATTGAAGTTCAATACACATTAGCATAAGTGTAAACATAGATCCCATTTGAAGCAATCCAAACCATTAAGTATCTGTCTTTCACTCCCAGTGATGGTGAGTACCATCACAGTGGGATCTGCACATCAAGGGGTACATTTATAATTAAGTGCATTAATGGTGGGATCTGCACTTCCAGGGGCGCATTTATTATTATTGTTATTATTCAGGATTTATATAGCGCCAACAGTTTACGCAGCGCTTTACAATGTAAGGGGGGGACAGTACGATTACAATTCAACACAGAAGAAATAGGAGGACCCTGCTCTTGGAGCTTACAATCTAAAGGGAGGGGAAGGTGATACAAAAGGTAATAGCTGAACGGGATGAGTTGATGGAAGTGACTCAAGTACAGATCTTAAAGCGGAGTTCCGGCCTCGGGGGTGAAATTTAGATAAAAATACCCCCGGGACAGTCAGGGCTAGTACATTCCACAATGGATAGCCTCTGAACTGTCCCGGGTCGCACTTACCTTTTAGAAGAAATACTTACCTTGAGATTTTCTTCTCCAGCGCTGCCATCTTGGATGTGGGCAGCTGAAGCCAGTGCATCCTCTTCTGTGTCCTCTTCCGTGTCCTCTTCTCCCAGAATGCGCCTGCACCGGCCCCGCTCGTCACTTCCAGTGCGGGCGCATCATCCCTGCACAGCTTCTGGGCATGCCCAGAAGCTGTTTAGCAGGAAATGAGGCACCCACACCGGAAGTGACGAGCGGGGGCCGGTGCAGGCGCATTGATTCCTGGAAGCGATGAAGTTCAGCTCCCAGGAATCAATGCAAGGAGGAAGTGACGGCGCGGGCAGCGGCCGCAGAGGGAGGAAGAGTAAGAAAGGTGAGTATATTTTCTTCAATAACAAGGTAAGTAAACAAAAAAAATCGTGATTATCCATTTGTTTTTCAGGTGACACTCAGCAAGCGGATGGCCCAAAGTCGATTTTGTTAATTTTGAGGCCGGAACTCCGCTTTAAAATGGAGCTCCACTCGAAGGGGGAAGCTTTGCTTGTTTGCACCCTACACCCCCTACTGCCACATTTGGCACTTTTTTTTGGGATGGGGGGGCGGGTACCTGTCAAGACCAATGTGTTCAGCTCAGATCGCCGCAGCAAAGTGAGCTGGAAGTTTGCCCCCCCCCCCCCTTCCTCTGCAGTCTTCTGGGACACATCATGAGTCCCAGAAGACTACGGACCATTCACAAGGCGCAGCATGACTCGCACATTCGCAGTAGGAAACAGGCGGTGAAGCTGCAAGGCTTCACTTCCTTCCTGTTTCTCTTACTAGAGCTGGACCCAAAACTGATTGAAAAATCGGCTCAGGTGAGGACATTGTCGGTTCCCTGGACAGGTAAGTGTCCTTTTATTAAAAGTCAGCAGCTAAAGTATTTTTTTTTCGGAAGGAGCCTAGAGCTCCTCTTTAAGTGGAGATGGGGTAGGCTTCCCTGAATAAATGAGTTTTCAAGGATTGCCTAAAGGCTGACCGGACGTACTGGGGCAGAGAGTTCCAGAGGATGGAAGAGGTTCTGGAGAAGTCCTGGGAGGAGGTAACAAGGGAGCTAGAGAGCAAGATGTCTTGGGAGGAGCGGAGAGGATGATTTGGGGGATATCTGCAGATGGGGCTGGTGATGTAGCCGGGGACGATGTTGTGGAAGGCTTCGTACGGCGTGGTATTTACAACAACAATTACATAAAATTGCCCAGTAACATTTGATTTTGTCCCCTTCGCACAGAACAACTGTTAATGCAGTTTCATAGGACGTATAGCTGTGAAACCTGTTTTACAAATACACCCCCAACAGTCAGTATAGACAAAAGTGGGATTTTAGTTATATTAGGAGCGATGGTGGTGCCACTTTCTGGCTTCAAATATGGCTTCCAGTAGTGCCCTCCATAGTTCCTGGCTGTGTCCCGCCCTCCATGGTGGGGGGGGGGGGTTTATTTCCCCAACTTTGTGTGCTCTGATTGCCCTTGATTAGGGATAGGTTGAGCCCTTCATATTGGGCACAGCACATGTATTAGATTGGGTGAACAATTGTTAGAACCCCTGTCTGTTTTTTTTTTTGTTTGACATCTGTGTCCCATTGGGGAGATTTCCCTTCACTTCCTGTCAACAAATGTAAATTTCTCCCTCCTTCTTCATATGACAGCAACACAAGAGACTGCTTTCCCCACCTTATGGGAAGGTTTGGGGGGTTGAGTGGACAGCTGATGATACCGCAATCAGTGTTGGGAAGATGTTAATTACTTAGCGAAGTTCCCTTTCTATGGGGAAAGATCATTGATGGAGGAGATTTCTCTGGACTCTGGTGTACTTTGTCTGATCTTATGTTCAGGCTGGGAAACTTTGGCACAAGGAAGCAGATTTGGGTTCTGAACCCCTTAAATTAAAGAAAGTTGAAGCTGAAGATTATGATCAATTGAGAGGGTGGAAGAAAACTGAAGAATATGTCTTTGATTGAGATACTTTTTATTTTATTTTTTTTCATTTTCCAGCAGCTATCAATCACTGAAATACCAGTTGTGGGTGGAAGGATGAATGATTCTCTGTATGTTGGTTGTCTATCCACCCAGTAGTGGATATCGGCTATACCTGACCTCCATGTCTTTCATATGCCAGGGCCTTCCTGATCCCAACCGTGTGTCCAGCGAGCTGCAGCAGATGTGGATGCTAACGGAAGTGATGCGGTCCAATCAGAGCTCAGCTAGTGTCGGCAGGTTCGATGTGAGTGTCCAGAATATAAACTTTTTTTTCACAGGGAAAATGCTGCTTCCTGCCCTTCTTTTTCCAGTGCTCTGTGCTGGCAGAGCTGAGTAACAGCCACACCCATCTGGCCCCTCATTAGACACATCTCTCACCTTAAAGTGTTTTTCTTTTTTGGAACAGAGATCTGTTTCCTTATAACAGATTAAACAGCACAGTGCTTGTGTTGTATAATCTGCCTCTCTCTAAACTATAAAAAACCTGGCTGATCCTGTCAGTTCCTGTGTCCTCCCCTGTGTCCTGACCACGATAATCATGGCTGCTGAGCCCTGATCACCGTGGTCAGCCTGTGTGTCTCCGTCATCCGCAGCTCTCCTCTGTCCTCTTCATCCCCTCCCTCCCTGCCTAGCAGCTCCGTGTCTGTGCTCTGTCCCTGCCCCCCCCTCCTGCTGCTATTAGTAGAGAATAAAAGGTTACCAATCGTTACTGCCAGCCCCTCTAGTATATCTAGGCATACCACACTGTATAAATTAGGGATAGACCGATTATTGGCAAAGTCGATATATCGGGGGCCGATATGCACTTTCCCTGATATATCGGAATCGGCCCCTGAGGTTACCAATATTGCCGATATTTCGGGAAAGTGCTGTACCCGAGTGATGCCTGCAACTAGAGGCATCACCCACGGTATCGGCGTCCATAGCCGACGGTCGGCTGTCTTGTAATGACAACCAATGCGGCTGAGAAATGGCTGTCATTACAAGGAGTGGGAGGGGATGCCCCCGCCGCCTTCCGCGGCTCGTCCGGGTCTCCTGTCCCACCAGGAGACCCGGGCAACCAGCCTGCACGGCCGCTGAAGACCCGATCAAAGCCACATTCGGCTCTGATCGGGTCTCCATGTAAAACCCGGAAGTGATGTCATGACATCACTTCCGGGTACTCGGCACCAGATTAAAAGAATGACAGCATTCAAAACAGCCAAACTTGGCGTTTTTAATACTTTTAAGTGCAGAGGAGGGGTTTGGGGTCTTTTAGAGAGAGGGGGGGTGAGAGGGGAGGGGTGAGAGAAAGAGAGAGAGAGAAGAAGTGAGAGAGGAGGGGTGAGAGAAAGAGAGGGGGTGAGAGAGAGGGGGGGTGAGAGGGGAGGGGTGAGAGAAAGAGAGAGAGAGTGAGAGAGAGAGAGAGGGGGGATGAGAGCGAGAGAGAGGTGGAAATGAGAGCGGCGGCTCTAGCAAACAGTGGCCAATAGAGTCTCAGGTGGAAGGGGGGCGGATCTTTTGCTGCCCCCCTGCAAAGTGCCGCCCTAGGCCTGGGCCTTGTTGGCCTAGGCCAAAATACAGCACTGACCTGGACACAATAAGAAGGTGGAGGCCAGACTATTATACTGGAAGTCATTAGCTTCCTGGTGCCCAACCGGCGGATGGAGGGCCACATGCGGCAGTTTGGTATGTAGTGTGCGGCCCTCGCACCTCAGCAGTCTGTATTGGGAAAATTGATTAGGGTAATAGCATTGATCCCTACTAATCTCATGTAACATGTTCCCAGTTTCGTATTGTCTTCTGCTGCATATCCCCAGCCAACAATGTATGCTGTGCACACTCTCTGACCCTCATTTCCTCTTTAAGGTCTTCAGTCTCTGACACTCCTCTCAAGCATTACATGTATTGAGCATTGTGTGCGTCCCTTTGGTGATGTCAGGAGCCGGATTTGAGGTCCCCTTTAGCTCATACTGTAGGAAGCACTGCATTAGCTTCACACACAATGAAAGCCTTTCTATAGATGGGAGTGTGACCAGCCAGAGGGGACCCTATATCTTCCCTACAGGGGCCCCACTGCCCTGTGATGTCAGTGGTAAAGTGAGCCCAGCCAGCGAAGATAATGACAGATGTCGGAGCCTCTGGACAGTAAATCAAACTAGCCAGCAGGCACACGTGCAGTTTGCTTCTGTCCTTGAGTCTTGTCATTCAGTGGGGGGGGGCCTGTCACCAGGGGGTGTGTCTTTGACAACCAACCTCATTTGCGGGAACGGTTGGCTGGGTTGCCTTTTTGGGGAACTCCATATCCTTCCTCCATCCTTAAGCAATAGTTGAGAAGTTGTGGATTGAGGACACCGGATGGGCTACACACACCCCAAAAAAACTAATAGAAGTACATTGGGCATGTATTTCTCCAAAATAAAGCCTTTTTTGAAAAATATATATATATGTATTACTTTGTTTTCATATTTAATGTAATGGTATTGTTATTGCTGAATAAACAGTCCCATAGCAGAACTGTAGTGGGGGCTCCCCAGGACCCAGTAGCAGAAGTCATGTGACTGTGATGGTCATCGGTTGTATACACAGTGGGTAAGGTGTGCAGTATCATGACTCTCCATAGTGATATGCATCTTATGCCTCGTACTGTTCTCTCTACAGGTGAACGGCTGCTATGACATCAATCTTCTGTCCTACACATGAGTGCCGCATGGTGTCAGAAATGGGAGAAGCCTCAGTGCGGGAATTGGATGTCGGATTGACAGATCTGATCCCCAGTGGGTCATAAGATTCAGACTGGGATTATTTACTATTAATAAAGGGACCTAATACCATAGCAATGTCACCTGCCTGTCATTCCTTGTTATAAGTCATCATATCCGCCATTCCACATAAAAAGGAGACGACTTGTTGTTCCTAGATCAGACTGTGTGTGACACAGCTCCGCCCTCTATAGCATTTTCATCAGAGCTTTAACGTGGCTTCATCCTCTCCAATGCCTTCATCAGAGCTGTGACATGGCTCCACCCTCTATAGTACCTTCATCAGAGTTGTGACATGGCTCCACCCTCTATAGTACCTTCATCAGAGCTGTGACATGGCTCCACCCTCTTTAGTACCTTCATCAGAGTGGTGACATGGCTCCGTCCTCCATAGTACCTTCATCAGAGCTGTGACATGGCTCCGTCCTCCATAGTACCTTCATCAGAGCTGTGACATGGCTCCACCCTCTATAGTACCTTCATCAGAGCTGTGACATGGCTCTGGACTCCATAGTACCTTTATCAGAGCTGTGACATAGCTCCGCCCTCCATAGTACCTTCATCAGAGCTGTGACATGGCTCCACCCTCTATAGTACCTTCATCAGAGCTGTGACATGCCTCTGCCCTCCATAGTACCTTCATCAGAGCTGTGACATGGCTCCACCCTCTTTAGTACCTTCATCAGAGCTGTGACATGCCTCTGCCCTCCATAGTACCTTCATCAGAGCTGTGACATGGCTCTGGACTCCATAGTACCTTTATCAGAGCTGTGACATGGCTCCACCCTCTATAGTACCTTCATCAGAGCTGTGACATGGCTCCACCCTCTATAGTACCTTCATCAGAGCTGTGACATGGCTCCACCCTCTTTAGCACCTTCATCAGAGTGGTGACATGGCTCCGTCCTCCATAGTACCTTCATCAGAGCTGTGACATGGCTCCACCCTCTATAGTACCTTCATCAGAGCTGTGACATGGCTCTGCCCTCCATAGTACCTTCATCAGAGCTGTGACATGGCTCCACCCTCTATAGTACCTTCATCAGAGCTGTGACATGGCTCCACCCTCTAAAGTACCTTCATCAGAGCTGTGACATGGCTCCGCCCTACATAGTACCTTCATCAGAGCTGTGATATGGCTCCACCCTCTATACTACCTTCATCAGAGCTGTGATATGGCTCCACCCTCTATACTACCTTCATCAGAGCTGTGATATGGCTCCACCCTCTATACTACCTTCATCAGAGCTGTGACATGGCTCCGTCCTCCATAGTACCTTCATCAGAGCTGTGACATGGCTCCACCCTCTATAGTACCTTCATCAGAGCTGTGACATGGCCCCACCATTTATAGTACCTTCATCAGAGCTGTGACATGGCTCCACCCTCTATAGTACCTTCATCAGAGCTGTGACATGGCTCCACCCTCTAAAGTACCTTCATCAGAGCTGTGACATGGCTCCGCCCTACATAGTACCTTCATCAGAGCTGTGATATGGCTCCACCCTCTATACTACCTTCATCAGAGCTGTGATATGGCTCCACCCTCTATAGTACCTTCATCAGAACTGTGACATGACTTCGCCTGCTATTGTAACTTCATCAGAGTTGTGACATAGCTCCGCCCTCCATAGTACCTTCATCGGAGAAATTACATGTCTCCGCCCTCTATTGTACCTTCATCAGAGCTGTGTAATGGCTCCACCCTCTATTGTACCTTCATCAGAGCTGTGGCATGACTTCGCCCTCTATTGTACCTTCATCAGAGCTGTAACATGGCCCTGCCCTCTATAGTACCTTCATCAGAGCTGTGACATAGCTCCGCCCTCCATAGTACCTTCATCAGAGCTGTGAGATGGCTCCGCCCTCTATACTACCTTCATCAGAGTTTTGACATGGCTCTGCCCTCTACTGTACCTTCCTCAGAGCTATGACACACTGAGTATGGGACACAGATTCACAATGAGCCCTCCACCTGTGCAATGATTCTCACTGACGTTAGCTCTTCTCATCCCCCCATTGCATTTCTACAATAATGGAGTAAAATTCCTCTTTCTGTCCTCTTGTATTATTTCTGTTACAAACACAGATCCTCATTACTGACAGACAGACAGGGTGGAGACACGTCATGAATGCCTTACATGTCACAAGGTGTGAGGTGGAGGACAGCAGGGGGCGCTTTACCTCATACTGATACCCCTACAGCTGCTACTTTATGGACAGCCTGGCTGTCACACGATGTGCCATGTTATTAGAGGAATACTCCGCTGATCTCGTTCTTGGTGGGTCTGGATGTTTGTTATGATAATGAAATAAAGCAGAGAGCGGGCCATTCCGAAGTATCCCTATACATTGTGTCACCCCTGGAGGTAATTTAGTAGAGCAACCCTCTGCTTTTGGCCTTCACTGGGAACATGCTGCATATGGCTGGTGCATTGAGTTATAAATCTATCTGTGATGGTCCATTGCTCTGCCCTTTAATAAAAATGTGCACTTTTTATAGACAATAAAACTGGCAGCGCCAGGCACACACCTACATGGGGTGGTGTACCCATAGGTTGGTTTCCAGTGCAGGTGTCAAATAGGGATCATTGCTGATTAAACTGGACCTACAATGGTAAGAGCTTCTGTCTTCAAGGGTCAATCCACCTTGAAGCCATATTCTAGCTAAAAGTGGAGCCTAATGTGTGGAGTCAGCCCCTGGCTTCTTATATGTTTTGGATATTTCAACGTTGGGAGCTCCCTGACATTATTCCCATCTCTGCTCCTGCATACCTGGGAGTTTTTTTTTTTTTGCCTCCTCTCCCCCCTTGGAATATTCCCATCATCTTGACTATCCCTGCCCACTAGGGAGTATCCCCTCCCTTTCTCTGTGTCCTTGCTAACCATGGGGTATCCCCATCCTCCTAGGGGTGTCTCTGCCCATCATGGGGTATCCCTACCAACCATGGAGTACCCCACCCTCTTTTGGGTGTAACTGCCCACCATAGGGGAACCTGCTCCCTTCTTGGGAAGTCCACTGTGATGCATCCACTCCTCCTTGGGGTGTCTCTGCCCATCATGTGGTATCCCATCCCTTATTGGGGTGTCCTTGCTCACTGTGATTTATCTCTTCCTTCCTTTGGGTATCCTTGCCAACCGTTGGGTATCCCATCCCTCATTGGGTTGTCCTTGCCAACTGTGGGGTATCTCCAACTTCCTCTGAGTGTCCCTGTCCACCATGGGACATCCTTGTCCTTGGGGTGTTTTTCTTCTCATCATGGGGTATCCCCTCCATCTTTGGGGTGTCTCTGCCCATCATGGGGTATCCAACCCTCCTTGGAGTGTCCCTGTCCACCATGGGACATCCTTATCTATCCTTCTTGAGGTGTTTCCCTTCTCATCATGGGGTATCCCCTCCATCTTTGGGGTGTCTCTGCCCATCATAGGGTATCCAACCTTCCTTGGGGTGTCCCTGCCCACCATGGGGGAACCTGCTCCCTTCTTGGGATGTCCACTGTGATGCATCCACTCCTCCTTGGGGTGTCTCTGCCCATAAAGGGGTATCCCCTACCACCTTTGGGTGTCTCTGTCCATCATGGGGTATCCCATCCCTTCTTGGGGTGTCCTTGCTCACTGTGATTTATTGCTACCCTCCTTGGGGTATCCTTGCCAACCGTGGGGTACCCGATCCCTCCTTAGGTTGTCCTTGCCATCTGTGGGGTATCTCCAACTTCCTCTGAGTGTCCCTGTCCACCATGGGACATCCTTGTCCTTCTTGGGGTATTTTCCTTCTCATCATGGGGTATCCCCTCCATCTTTGGGTTGTCTCTGCCCATCATGGGGTATCCAACCCTCCTTGGAGTGTCCCTGTCCACCATGGGACATCCTTATCTATCCTTCTTGAGGTGTTTCCCTTCTCATCATGGGGTATCCCCTCCATTTTGGGGTATCTCTGTCCATCATAGGGTATCCAACCTTCCTTGGGGTGTCCCTGCCCACCATGGGGGAACCTGCTCCCTTCTTGGGATGTCCACTGTGATGCATCCACTCCTCCTTGGGGTGTCTCTGCCCATAAAGGGGTATCCCCTACCACCTTTGGGTGTCTCTGTCCATCATGGGGTATCCCATCCCTTCTTGGGGTGTCCTGGCTCACTGTGATTTATTGCTACCCTCCTTGGGGTATCCTTGCCAACCGTGGGGTACCCGATCCCTCCTTGGGTTGTCCTTGCCATCTGTGGGGTATCTCCAACTTCCTCTGAGTGTCCCTGTCCACCATGGGACATCCTTGTCCTTCTTGGGGTGTTTTCCTTCTGATCATGGGGTATCTCCTCCATCTTTGGGGTGTCTCTCCCTATCATGGGGTATCCAACTCTCCTTGTGGTGTCCCTGTCCACCATGGGACATCCCTATCCTTCTTGAGGTGTTTCCCTTCTCATCATGAGGTATCCCCTCCATCTTTGGGGTGTCTCTGCCCATCATAGGGTATCCATCCCTCCTTGGGGTGTCCCTACCCACCATGGAGTATCCCCTCCAATCTTGGGGTGTCTCTTCCTATCATGGAGTATCCCTACCATCCATGGGGCACCCTATCGTCCTTGGGGGTGTCTCTACAAACCATGGGGTATCCCCACCCTCTTTGGAGTGTCTCTACAAACCATGGGGTATCCCCATATTCTTTGGGGTATCCCCATGCATCATGGAATTTACTCACCCTCTTTGGGGTGTCTGTGTCCACCATGGGGTATCCTCTCCCTCACCATAGACGTAATAAATAATCAAAGCTGAACAGATGACCCCTGGTAACGCAGTTCTGTGTTCATGAAAAAGCATTTAATGTCATTTTAAATACACCTAGGATAAGTACAAGAACCTGTCTTTATTTTAGCTTCCTGCCATTCCTTGCACAGGGGGTGGGGGCAGCATAAGGAACCAATCAGACTGGGAGAGGGCACGACACCGCCAATCAGCTCTCCATTCCATAGTGCTGCCAGCCTAACACAGGGAGCAAGCTTACAGGAGGAGACATCTGTACTGTTCTGCTCCCTCATTGTATAATCACAGGCTGGGGGTGGGGAGGTGACACACCTGTATTTCTTAAATTTCATCTCAAACCCAATTTATTTTATTTATTTTTTTAGTTTTGGGTGGAGCAGGAGCAGGGAACCGATCCACCCTCCATTGGTCCTCCAGTACAGGAAGTGTCAGGAAATCCAAAATGTTACAGTTGTCACCAGAAGATAAATAGAGGATCTTGCAATGGGGACACCTGGTCGGGTGACTTCCTGTTTTGCCTCTTGGACAGGAAGTAAAGGGAAATCTCTACAATGGAGACTCAGATCCTCAAAAAGGGTTTCTTATCCTTTCCCACTCCTACCAAAATTAAAAAAAAAAGTCCACTTTAACAGTAAATAACAGTGTCATCCCCCATGGCTCCCCCAGAATATATATTTATATAAAATTATAATAATATATTATAATTATTATTGTTTTTAATTATAACCAAATATTATTATAATGTAAAATATATGTTCAATTATAATAATATATTATAATTATTATTGTTAATTATAACTAAATATTATTATAATGTAAAATATATGTTCAATTATAACAATATATTATAATTATTATTGTTAATTATAACTAAATATTATTATAATGTAAAATATATGTTCAATTATAATAATATATTATAATTATTATTGTTAATTATAACTAAATATTATTATAACGTAAAATATATGTTCAATTATAACAATATATTATAATTATTATTGTTAATTATAACTAAATATTTTTATAACGTAAAATATATGTTCAATTATAAAAATATATTATAATTATTATTATTGTTGTTAATTATAACTAAATATTATTATAACGTAAAATATATGTTCAATTATAACAATATATTATAATTATTATTGTTAATTATAACTAAATATTTTTATAACGTAAAATATATGTTCAATTATAATAATATATTATAATTATTACTGTTGTTAATTATAACTAAATATTATTATAACGTAAAATAAATGTAGAATATCTATAAATACTTTCTATCTACATGTAGAAATATATAGGTGGACAAATACATTCCTCTCCCCTCTTGCACTGCACACAGTTGGGGTCACTGGGATCTGCTATGAAGCCCTCCATGGAGGATGATTTACAGCAGTAGAGCTAAGTAGGGAAGAATCACAGCGCATGCGCGTTCTCTTCTGGAGGTGTGTTCCCGCGCATGCGCAGTGCTGTCAGGTGGTGAAGATGCTGCGGACGGTGTGCGCGGGTGTCCGGGGGGTGTTCCGGGTGCAGAGGAGGGGGTACAGCGGGGAGCAGCAGGTAATGACCGAATACCTTCATCCTCATCATCTCTGCTTTATCATCATTGTGTTATATGGGTGACTATAGCGCTGACATCTGCAGGAGCGGAGCTGTGTTCTAAGTCTATGACTTCTCCCTGCAAGACTGGAGGTCCAACTGTATTATATATACCTATATCCTCTCCTGTGTGACGTCACACATAGCGCTGACATAGGCAGGAGTGGGGTACTCCTCCTCCTCTATGTGTGATTAGATGTTATTGTTACATTGTATATCAGAATGTCACCAACATCATCCGGAGGGCGGTCCACTCCTCCCCCATTCTGTGTTACTTCTGAGGATTACAGCTGAATTATCATCATTAATATATTTATTATTAGAATTATAATACTTGCTTCATATATTTTTATTATAATTTGTTATCATTGCTCTATTTTTATTATTGTATTTTTTTATTTATTAATATTTATTATCTTTATCATTACATTTTTTATTTTATTATCATTCATTTATTAATATGGTATTATTATTATTTTATATATATATATATATGAGAGAGAGAGAGCGAGATTATCATTAATTTATTAATATGGTATGATCATTATTATTATTTTTATATATATATATATATATATATATATATATATATATATATATATATATATATATATATATATATATGAGATATATTATTATTATATATTCATTTTTTTATTATCATTATTGTATTTACTATTATCACCATCCTATTTATTATGATGATATATTCATCACTATAATATTTTCTATTATTTGTTATCATTGTTATATTTTTATTATTGTATTTTTTTATTTATTTTTATTAATATCATCATTACATTTTTTATTTTATTATTCATTTATTAATATGGTGTGATTATTATTATTATTATTATTATTATAAATAATATATTTACATATATTATTATTGATATATATTCATTTTTTTTATTATCACTATTGTATTTACAATTATCACCATCCTATTTATTATGATGATATATTCATCACTACCTTTTTATTATCTTAGATTTTAATTTATTATTATTATTATCATCATATTGTTATTTTTATCAATATATTTATTATCATCAGCATAATATTATTATATATTATAGTAGTGTCGCTGAGTTCTCTCCCATTTACTATAACTTTATCAGTGTTTGGGGGGGAGGGGACATGGACTCTGCCCCCATGGGAGTGATGACAGGTGCTCGTCCCACAGCCAAATCTGAACTGAAATGTATTTCCAATTGGCTGGGAGACGCCAACATACTGCACCATACACATGACTATCTGCCATGTTCTTATACAAGGGGCAGAGACTTATACTCTGGATGGAGGAGAGGGCAAAGCATTATACACCAGGGGGAGGCAAAAACTGGCACCCCAGAGAAAGGGCAGAGATAGACACCCCGGGGGGGGGGGAGAGGGTAGAGACTGGCACCCCGGAGGGGGGAGAGGGCAGAGGCTGGCACCTAAGAGGAGGGAGAAGGCAGAGACTGGCCCTCTGGTATGAGGATAGAGCAGAGGCTGGCACCCCAGAGAAGGGAGAGGGCAGAGACTGGCACCCTGGAGGGGAAAGAGGGCAGAAATTCACATTTTGGAGGGAGAATAGAGCAGAGACTGGCACCCCAGAGTAGGGGAGAGGGCAGAGACTGCCACCCCAGAGGGGGGGGGGAGAGGGCAGAGACTGGCCCCCCAGAGGGGGGGGGGAGGGCAGAGATTGGCACCCCGGAGGGGGGGAGAGGGCAGAGACTGGCACCCCGGAGGGGGGTAGAGGGCAGAGACTGGCACCCCGGAGGGGGGTAGAGGGCAGAGACTGGCATCCTGAAGGGGGGGGAGAGGGCAGAGACTGGCATCCTGAAGGGGCTGGGGGGAGGGCAGAGACTGGCGACCCAGGAGGAGGAAGGGGCACAGACTTGCACCCTGGAGGAAAGACAGGGCAGAAACTGGCACCCTAGAGTGAAAATAGGGAAAAGACTGGCACTCTGGGGGAGGGAGGAAAGGGCAGAGACTGGCACCCCAGAGGGAGGAAAGGGCAGAGACTGGCACCCCTGGAGAGAAAAGAGGGCACAGACTTGCACCCTGGAGGAAAGAGAGGGCACTCTAGAGTTAGAATAGGGCAAAAACGGACCCTCTGGGGGAGGGGGGGAGAGGGCAGAGACTGGCACCCTAGGAGGAGGAAAGGGCAGAGACTGGCACCCTAGAGTGAAAATAGGGCAAAGACTGGCACACTGGGGGAGGGAGGAGAAGGCAAAGACTGGCATCCCGGAGGGAGGAGAGGGCTGAGACTGGCACCCCTGGAGAAAAGAGAGGGCAGAGACGGGCACCCTAGAGTGAGAATAGGGCAAAGACTGGCCCTTGGCGGTGAGGGCAGAGACTGGAACCCCGGGGTGAGGGCAGAGACTGGCATTTCGGAGGGGGGAAAGGGCAGAGACTGGCACCCCGGGGTGAGGAGATGGGCAGAGACTATTAGAGCGAGGTATTGGGGGGGTCTCGGACTGATTCCGTCTCACATTGGCAGACAGTTTAATTTTTGTGCAGATTGCGGTTTCTCTCGGACACAATCCGGTCGGATCCTGTTCCCGCCCGTGAAGTGTAATTAATGCAATTAGCGGTGTTCGCTCTGCTGAGTCAGCGCTGTGAACTCCGTGTACTTTGTATCTCTGCTGAGCTCCAACCTTAGACATTACACCTCCCCCCCCCCCCCCCATCACTGCTCCAACATTCCAGGAGCTCGGAGTTCTCATTAATCATATTCCCATCTCTCCCCCCTCAGGTAGATGCGCCTCGTCAGACAGCGCTCTACGACTTCCACCGCCATCATGGCGGTAAGATGGTGGAGTTCGCGGGATGGAGCCTGCCGGTGCAGTATAAGGACAGTCACATCGCCTCGCACCTGCACACCCGCCAGCACTGCTCTCTGTTTGACGTGTCTCATATGCTGCAGGTAAAGTGGGCGAGGCTTGGCTTTCTATTATTACCGGTATGGCCGGACTGTAAATGTATTGATGGTGGATGTAGAGGATGAGCCCAACACAGATCCGGTGGGGTGACTTCGTGCTGGAGACACAAAAAAAAGTGCCGCTGGAGCCTCTGGTCACATGATTCTTTGCTTCTCCCTCTCATGTGTCAGTCTGTGTGGGTGGGGCTTAATAGAGAATGCGTTGCTTCTCCCTTTCATGTGTCAGTTGGTGTGGGTGGGGCTTAATAGAGAGGGCGTTGCTTCTCCCTTTCATGTGTCAGTCTGTGTGGGTGGGGCTTAATAGAGAGTGCATTGCTTCTCCCTCTTATGTGTCAGTTAGTGTGGGCGGTGCTGGAACGGGGAACATATTTCTCCTTTCTTGGAGCCAATAAGAACAGAAAGATATCACTAGTAGTTGGCTGAATTGATTCCCGAAGAAATGCTGTGCAGAAAGATGAATTCATTTCTATTATTGATTTTATTTTTTAATTGGTTTGTTTTCTTTAAGACTCGGGTACACGGGAAGGAGCGGATCCCCTTCATGGAGAGCCTGGTGGTGGGGGACATTGCAGAACTGAAGGAGAACCAGGTGAGGTATAACACCCCCCTCTATACAACATGTGGTATCGCCCACCCGGCAGATCTAGATAGACATGCGATTCCTGAATGTGATCCTCCTACTGATAAACCGCACAGTCCAACCCACTGAGGCTCATCACAACCACATCAACCCCGATGGCAATTATTAAACTTCACCAAATATGACGATGGAGCGCGTGTGCGTCGCATGTAGCAACGCCCAGAAACATTTCCTATGCTGTTTAACCACCTCCAGCCTGGGCCTTTTCTGACACTTTTTGTTCACATGTAACAATCCGTATTTTCTGCTATAAAAAATAAGTTAGAACCCCAAACATTATATATTTTATAACTGGTTTACGACCACTCGCCGCAAATGTACTGCAGCAGGCAGCTGCTCCTAGGCAAAGGGAGTGTTTTCTAACTGTATGGTGGGTGGGCTTGTGAAATGATCATAGAGACCTGTGTTCCTATATGGAAGGATCACAGGAGCTCTGTGATCATTTCAGAGAGAAGAACGGTCAGCTGTGTTCACAACAGCCGACCGTCATTCTCTCTCAGCGGGGAGCGATCGCTGGTGTCAGGCGGCAATCGCGGCCGCCGGCCCTGTGGATCGGCATCCCCACTTGCCCCCCAGCACCCTGTGCGTGACCTGCGTAGACCTACATCGGTTCTCGCAGGAGAGCCAGCCTGCAGCAGTAAAACTGCGGCGGGCAGTCAGGAAGCAGTTAATTATTATTTTTTATTTTTATTTACATTGTTGCTTTGATTTTCTTTTTTTTTTTTTTTTATCTTGTTTTTGTGACTTTGTGACAGTAATAGGCAGTGACAGGTACTCTTTATGGAGGGATCGGGGGGGGGGGGGGAGAATGTGACAGTAATAGGAGTGACAGGTACTCTTTATGGAGGGATGGGGGGGAATGTGACAGTAATAGGCAGTGACAGGTACTCTTTATGGAGGGATCGGGGGGAATGTGACAGTAATAGGAGTGACAGGTACTCTTTATGGAGGGATCGGGGGGAATGTGACAGCAATAGGAGTGACAGGTACTCTTTATGGAGGGATCGGGGGGAATGAGACAGTAATAGGCAGTGACAGGTACTCTTTATGGAGGGATCGGGGGGAATGAGACAGTAATAGGCAGTGACAGGTACTCTTTATGGAGGGATCGGGGGGAATGTGACAGTAATAGGCAGTGACAGGTACTCTTTATGGAGGGATCGGGGGGAATGTGACAGTAATAGGAGTGACAGGTCCTCTTTATGGAGGGATCGGAGGCAATGTGACAGTAATAGGCAGTGACAGGTACTCTTTATGGAGGGATCGGGGGGAATGTGACAGTAATAGGCAGTGACAGGTACTCTTTATGGAGGGATCGGAGGGAATGTGACAGTAATAGGCAGTGACGGGTACTCTTTATGGAGGGATCGGGGGGAATGTGACAGTAATAGGCAGTGACAGGTACTCTTTATGGAGGGATCGGGGGGAATGTGACAGTAATAGGCAGTGACAGGTACTCTTTATGGAGGGATCGGAGGGAATGTGACAGTAATAGGCAGTGACGGGTACTCTTTATGGAGGGATCGGGGGGAATGTGACAGTAATAGGCAGTGACAGGTACTCTTTATGGAGGGATCGGGGGGAATGTGACAGTAATAGGCAGTGACGGGTACTCTTTATGGAGGGATCTGGGGTCTATAAGCCCCAAAATCCCTCCTCTGCACTTAAAAGCATTTGATCGCACCAAAATCTGTGTTTTTTGATTTTTTTTTTTTTTTTTTTTTTTTAAATGGTGCCAATGGTTTCCGAGTAAACCAGAAGGTCAAAGCGGAGTTCTACCCAAAAGTGGAACTTCCGCTCATTTGCTTCCTTCCCCCCTCCGGTGCCACATTTGGCACCTTTCAGGAAAGAGGGGGCAACGGGTACCGGTTTTTGACAGGTACCCTTCCCCACTTCCGGGATATGGCGCCGTCCCTCGGAAGTTTGGGCCCCTCCTCCTTCCCCCGCCGCTGAGCCAATCCGAATGCGCAGCGCACTTCACGCATGCGCAGTAGGGACCCGCCCGTGAGTCACAAGGCTTCACTGCTGGGTTCCCTTTCCAAACATGACCTGAAGCTTATGTCATCCTTCCTCTCTAGCTGAGCCAAAACATAGAATCAAGGCTGAAAATGTAATATTTTATATATAGAAAGTGACATAAAGTTTTTGAAAGCAAGGAGAGGCAGAGAGTTTTCAGGAAGGGAGTGACTGCGCTGGGATTAGGGAGGAGGAAGATAAAAAGCAGGGGAGGGCACAGGGCAAACTCTGCTGCCAGTGAGACACAAAAGAAACACCGCCATGTGCTTATCCCAACTGTACAACCCTTTCCTGCTTGTGACATGGTACATCCCACCATGACTCCTCCCTCCCTCCACCATCCCACCATGACTCCTCCCCACGTCCGACATCTCATCTGACCAATCTTCTTCCTATGCAGGGTACGCTAACTCTCTTCACCAATGAGAGCGGAGGGATCATCGATGACCTCATCGTCACCAACACTTCCGAGGGTCACCTCTATGTGGTTTCCAATGCCGGCTGTGCGGAGAAAGACTCTGCCCACATGAAGGTACTGCCCCGCCCCCTTTTATTTCTGACCACCTTATTATACAGTGACTGACCCCCATTTGTCCCCTTAGAACCGCCTACTGGAGTTCAGAGCGGCTGGCCGGGACGTGGATCTGGAAAATGTGGACTTCGCTCTCTTGGCTCTGCAAGGTGACGTCACTGCAGGGAAGAATGTAAAGTCTAATGGGTGATCCCCGTCTGTGTATATTATGGCAAAACTCCGCCATGATAATAAATGGGCTCAGGCAGAATTCTCAGTTATCAGACAGGAGTGAGACTGGGATATATCCGTGTTACAGGATCCACAGTCCTCCGTAGTTCTTTATGGCTTGTAAAGGATCTCCGTTGCCGCCCTTCTGGGTATTCCCAGGAAGTACAGGTACTAGGCCCCATCTGGTCAGTAAGGGGACCCAGGAAACAGAGGCCTGTCTTCATTAACTCGCACAGTCATATGCTACAGCAGGGGTCTCCAAACATTCAAACAAGGGGGCACTCTACTGTCCTTCGGACTTTAGAGGGGCCGGGCTGTGGCCAGTGGAAGGAGAAATGTCCTGTATCAGTGAGAGCGAACATAGCCCTATTTTTGGTATTAGAGAAATAGTATCCCATTGTTGGTATTGGTGGGAGGAATAGTGCCCCATCATTGGTATCAATGGAAGGAATAGTACCCCATGATTGGTGTCAGTGGGAGGAATAGTGCCCCATCATTGGTGTCAGTGGGAGAAGTAGTACTCCATGATTGGTGTCAGTGGGAGGAATAGTGCCTCATCATTGGTATCAGTCAGAGGAATAGTGTCCCATTGTTGGTGTCAGTGGGAGGAATAATGCCCCATCATTGGTGTCAGTGGGAGGAATAGTGTCCTATCATTGGTGATAGTGAGAGGAATAGTGCCCCATTATTGGTGTCAGTGGGAGGAATAGCGCCCCATCATTGGTATCAGTGGGGGGAATAGTGTCATACCATTGGTGTCAGTGGGAGGAATATTGCCGCATTATTGGTGTCAGTGGAAGGAATAGTGCTCCATCATTGGTGTCAGTGGAAGGAATAATGCCCCATCATTGGTGTCAGTGAGAGGAATAGTGCCCCATCATTGGTGTCAGTGGGAGGAATAGTGCCCCATCATTGGTATCAGAGGGAGGAATAGTGTCCCATCATTGGTATCAGAGGGAGGAATAGTGTCCCATCATTGGTGTCAGTGGGAGGAATAGTGCCCCATCATTGGTGTCAGTGGGAGGAATAGTGCCCCATCATTGGTGTCAGTGGGAGGAATAGTATCCCATCATTGGTGTCAGTGGGGGGAATAGTGCCCCATCATTGGTGCCAGTGGGAGGAATAGTGCCCCATCATTGGTGCCAGTGGGAGGAATAGTGCCCCATCATTGGTGTCAGTGGGAGGAATAGTGTCATATCATTGGTGTCAGCGGGAGTAATAGTGCCCCATCATTGGTGCCAGTGGGAGGAATAGTGTCCCGTTGTTGGTATCAGTGGGAGGAATAGTGCCCCATTGTTGGTATCAGTGGGAGGAATAGTGCCACATCATTGGTGTCAGTGGGAGGAATAGTGTCCTATCGTTGGTGTTAGCGGAAGGATAAGTGTCCCATCATTGGGTGTCGGTGGGAGGAATAGTGCCCAATGTTGGCCGTCAGTGAGAGGAATAGCGCCCCACTATTGGTGTCAGTGGGGAGAATTCTGTCCCATTGCTAACGGTGCCCCACAGGCTGGACAAAGGCAAACAAAGGGCCACAGTTTGGAGACCGCTGTGCTAGAACAGTTCCTGGAAATCGGGAGAACCAGGAGGTGGTTCTGAATGGAGTTCTCCCTGAGCTGACTCACTTTTCTTCTGGTGCCCAGCAAATATTGTTGTGATTGGAGTGGGTGGCGGTGCTCCCAGCATTCCCCTGTGTGCCACATAAGAAGCTGCCGTTGCAGTGCACTGTCACCAGATCCAGGAAGATCCGACTAGGGGGGGTCACTGCTTGTTGATGGTGTAATATGGGGGGCTCCCAGGATGTGCAGATCCCAGAGCAAGGAAAAGAAGGGTATCACGTCTTTCAGGTAGGTAGTACTGTCTGAAGGTTGGGGGTCTTCTCTCTCTGTGTTTGATTGCTGGGGGGGCTGTCATGTAGTCTGTATGGGGCCCTTTGATTTCTGATCGTGGCCCCAGGTAGTCTGGACAGGTTCTGGGGGCTGCCGATGATTGATCTCCCGTGTTACATTTTAGGTCCATCCACGGCTCAAGTTCTCCAGGCTGGACTCACCGACGATCTCGCCAAGCTGACGTTCATGAAGGGGGTGACTACCAGCGTGTTTGGCATCCCCGGCTGTAGAGTGACACGGTGCGGTTACACCGGAGAGGACGGCGTGGAGGTAGGGATGGGGCGGAGTATAAAATAACATGGAAGTGCTGTACAGTGGGGAAAATAATTATTCGATCCCCTGCAGATTTTGTAAGCTTGCCCACTTACAAAGAAATGAAGGGTCTATAATTGTTTTTTTATCATAGGGACAGAATATCAACCAAAAATCCCCCAAAAATTTCAGTGAGTAAAATAAGTATTTGATCCCCAAGCCAAACATGACTTAGTAGTTGGTGGAGAAACCCTTGTTGGAAGCACAGAAGTCAGACGTTTCTTGTAGTTGGTGACCAGGTTTGCACAAAACTCAGGAGGGATTTTGGGCCACTCTTCTTTACGGATCTTCTTTAAAATCTTAAGGTTTCTTGGTTATCTCTTGGCAACTCGAAGTTTCA
This sequence comes from Pelophylax lessonae, assembly GCF_965119305.1. NCBI lineage: Eukaryota > Metazoa > Chordata > Amphibia > Anura > Ranidae > Pelophylax > Pelophylax lessonae. The sequence continues at coordinate 17,765,072 of NC_138775.1, forward strand.
GCTCCCTGCATAGATTTTCTATGGGCTTAAGGTCTGGAGTCTGGCTAGGCCACTCCATGACTTTAAGGCTCCATGTACACGGGACGTTATTAAAAGTCCCTTGAATGCTGGAATTTTTTTTTTTAGGACGTTTAAAACGTCCGTTGTGTCGCGTTTGCACCCACGTTTAGCGGGCTTTTGCGTTTAAAACCGTTGCTAGAGGTCAAAAAAACCATTCCCCTTTAAAATGGAAAAATGCGAGCGTCAAACGCGGGTCATCACGTTCGGCTGCGTTTTTGCGTTTGAAACGCCGGGAAACACACGTTCGAAAGCAAATAATTGCGTTCCAAAAAACGTCCCTGAACTCAACTGCCTGCAAATGACTGTAAACAACCCAGTGTACATGGACAGATAAGATAACATGGAGGTGGGTTCAGGGGCTTCTGAAAAAAACGCCCAACTGCTCCTAAACGGCCATTTCCAGCGTCCCGTGTACATGGAGCCTTATGTCCTTCTTCTTGAGCCACTCCTTTGTTGCCTTGGCGGTATGTTTTGTTTCATTGTCATGCTAGAAGACCCATCCATGACCCATGAGGCTGAGGGAAGAAGGTTCTCATCCAAAATTTTACAATACATGGCCCCGTCCATTGGTCCCTCAATGCGGCAGTTGGCCTGTACTTTTAGCAGAGAAACAGCCCCAAAGCATCATGTTTCCACCTCTGTGCTTCACTGTAGGGATGGTGACTGTAGGGATGGTGACTGTAGGGATGGTGGCTGTAGGGATGGGTGACTGTAGGGATGGGTGACTGTAGGGATGGTGACTGTAGGGGATGGTGACTGTAGGGGATGGTGATTGTAGGGGATGGTGACTGTAGGGGATGGTGACTGTAGGGGATGGTGACTGTAGGGATGGGTGACTGTAGGGGACGGTGACTGTAGGGGACAGCGACTGTAGGGGACGGCGACTGTAGGGGACGGCGACTGTAGGGACGGTGACTGTAGGGGACGGTGACTGTAGGGGATGGGTGACTGTAGGGGATGGGTGACTGTAGGGGATGGGTGACTGTAGGGGATGGTGACTGTAGGGGATGGTGACTGTAGGGGATGGTGACTGTAGAGGATGGGTGACTGTAGAGGATGGGTGACTGTAGGGGATGGGTGACTGTAGGGGATGGGTGACTGTAGGGGATGGGTGACTGTAGGGGATGGCGGCTGTAGGGGATGGGTGACTGTAGGGGATGGGTGACTGTAGGGGATGGCGACTGTAGGGGATGGCGACTGTAGGGGACGCCGACTGTAGGGATGGTGTTCTTAGGGTCAAAGTCAGCATTTTTCTTCCTCCAAACACGGCAAAGTCGAGTTATTGCCAAAGAGCTCAATGTTGGTGTCATCTGATCACAGCACTTTCTCCCAATCCTTCTCTGAATCATTTAGATGTTCAATGGCAAACTTCAGACAGGCCTGTACATGGGCCTTCTTGAGTAGGGGAACCTTTCGGGCGCTGCAGAATTTTAATCTATGGCGGCGTTGTGTGTTACCAATGGTTTGTTTGGTGACTGTGGTTCCAACTGCCTTGAGATCATTCACAAGCTCCTCCTGTGTAATTTTGGGCTGATCTCTCACGATCCTCCATACCCAATGAGGTGAAATCTCACATGGAGCTCCAGACTGAGGGCAATTGATGGTTATTTTGTATTTCTTCCATTTGCGAATAATCGCTGCAACAGTTGTTTCCTTCTCACCAAGCTTCTTGCTGATGGTCTTGTAGCCCATTCCAGCCTTGTGCAGGTCTTCAATCTTCTCCCTGATGTCATTTGACAGCTCTTTGGTCTTGCCCATGTTGGTGAGGTTGAATGGAAGAAAAAGATTCTGTGGACAGGTGTCTTTTATACACATAACGAGTTGTCGTTAGGAGAACCTCCTCACATTGGCAGGACTAATCTGTGTACCAAATACTTGTAGGGGATCAAATACTTATTTTACTCCCTGAACTGCAACTTAATTTATAACATTTGTATATTGGTTTTTTTTTCTGGATTTTTGGTTGATATTCTGTCTCTATCATTTAAAATCCACCTATGATAACAATTATAGACCCTTCATTTCTTTGTAAGTGGGCAAACTTACACAATCTGCAGGGGATCAAATAATTATTTTCCCCACTGCCCAAAACAGTAAAGTAAAACACTGCTCGCACACTTCTATGAAATCTGAGCTCAGGCTGTGAGAGGGAGAAGAAGCACAAAGAGCCAATCAGGTGGATTGCAGTGCAAGAAGCATGCTGATAGGAGGAGAGAGCAGAGTGATAGAGAGATGCGTTAATCTCTATGCCGCTTCTCCTTTAATTGTCCAATCACAGGCTGGGGGCAGGTCCAGGATGACCTGAGCGCAGAGGAAGTGATGATGGCCATCAGACTGAGGACATCTAGTGGCGGAAAAAAGTACTGCTGGGGGAAATCTCTGAATTGAAGGTGAACATTGCAGCAAAAAAGCTGGTTTTGTTATTTCCTCTTATAATGGGCTATTCAGTTATAGCGGACGTTGCTCTCATATTCTGGGATTCAGGATATGGGAGGGAGAAGCAGCACAAAGAGCCAATCAGGTGGACTGCAGTGCAAGAAGCATGCTGATAGGAGGAGAGAGCAGAGTGATAGGGAGATGAGTTCATCTCTATGCCGCTTCTCCTTTAATTGTTTAATCAGAGGCTGGGGGCAGGTCCAGGATGACCTGAGCGCAGAGGAAGTGATGATGGCCATTAGACTGACGACATCTAGTGGGGGAAGTCTCTGAATTGAAGGTGAACATTGCAGCAAAAAGCTGGTTTTGTTATTTTATCTTATAATGGGCTATTCGTTTATAGCAGACGTAGCTCTCATATTCTGGGATTCAAATCTTAGAAAACAGAAATTATTTAACAGAATCCAGAGAGCAAAGCTGTTAGGTGACCTCACTTATTTCATTGCAATTACAGATAATGATTTGGTCACCTACCCGTCTCACAATGTGATTGGACAGTGGAGGAGCAGCATATAGATGAGGTCATTTCTGTGCCTTCCCTTACTGTATGCATGTTCACTGTGTTAGACTGACAGCAGTGTACAGAGAAATATTTCACGGATTGGCTCCTGGTGTTTCACACCGCCTTTTCTTTTATGCTGGGTGTATGTACAAATACACATAGGAGCATATTCAGTAAGAAGATAAATTAAACCACATTCACCAGGAAGATTCACCTGCTGTGAATGTTTGGTGAATATCACATGTACTGCAGTATAAATATGCCCTTAAGAATTTTTAATGTACTTGCCCCGTCCCACTTGTATGTATTTTTTTCCGTGTTGTATTGAACTGCATCAGGTAGCTGTAGTTTTGTTATATGCTGACATCTGGTGGTGGCTTAGGGTCATTACAACTTGTTTCTCTGTCTGTCCTCCCCTCCTGTTTTTAGTGCTAGTTAGTTCAGTCCTAGGCCGGCCCTCACTGTTGTTTCTATATTCCCTCGGTTAGTGTTAGAGCTTCACAAAGACAGGGTTTAAGAGTTAAGCCGCCTGTGGTTAGTGCCAAGTCAGCAAGTGATTATACTGGTCAGGCAGACTGGGTCTAATGAGATATTTTAACCAGAAGGATTTTCCCCCTTAATGACCAGGTCATTTTTTTGCGATTCGGCACTGCGTTATTTTAACAGACAATTGCGCGGTCGTGCGACGCTGTACCCAAATACAATTGATGTCCTTCTTTTCCCACAAACAGAGATTTCTTTTGGTGGTATTTGATCACCTGTGTGATTTTTTTTTTTTTTTTTTTTGTTTTTCTTTTTTTTTTTGCTATAAACAAAAAAGAGCGACAATTCTGAAAAAAAAAAACAATATTTTTCACATTCTGCTATATGACATTCCCAATAAAAAAATTTAAAAATCCAAATTTTTCATCATTTTAGGCCAATTTGTTTTCTGCTACATATTTTTGGTAAAAAAAAAAAAAAATCCCAATAAGCGTATTTTGATTGGTTTGCGCAAAAGTTATCGTGTCTTCTAACTAAGGGAAAGATTTATGTCATTTTTTATTTTTATTTTTACTAGTAATGGCGGCAATCAGCGATTTTTTTTTTTTTTTTTTTTTTTTTTTTTTTTTCTTGTGGGACTGCGACATTGTGGCGGACAGATCGGACCCCTAAGTGACATTTTTGACAGTTTTGATGGACCAGTGACATTACTACAGTAATCAGTGCTAAAAATATGCACTGTCACTGTATTAATGGCACTGGCAGGGAAGGGGTTAACCTAGCGATGATCAAAGGGTTAAGTGTGAGCCTAGGGCGTGTTTTCTAACTGTATGGGGGCAGGGCTTGTGAAATGATCATAGAGATCTGTGTTCCTATATAGAAGGATCACAGGGGCTCTGTGATCATCCCAGAGAGAAGAACGGTCTGCTGTTTTTACAACAGCTGACCGTCCTTCTCTCTCAGCGGGGAACGATCGCGGGTGTCAGGCGGTAATCGGAAGCCGCCGGTCCCATGGATCGGCATCCCCGCTGCCTAGTGGGGGCGGGGGCGCGCTGGCGGCGGCGGCGTGCGATTGTCCCCAGGAGTGCTCCCGCGGAACGCTGTACAGGTACGGCGAGCCGATGTGCGCGCTCGCCCCCCAGCAACACGCGCAACCGAGCCAGCTGCGGCGGGCGGTCAGCAAGTGGTTAAGCAGAACGAAGATTAAATGGACTTTTTTATATCTGTCTGTAGTTTTTTTTTTTTTTTTATCCTTTCTGATTGGTCTCTGCTGACCCCGAATCTCGGCTGTCCTGTTTCTGTGTCCCTCCAGATCTCGGCGCCCGGTGACAGAGCGGTGGAGCTGGCAGAGAAGCTGCTGCAGAGCCCGGAGGTGAAGCTGGCCGGTCTGGCGGCTCGGGACAGTCTGCGTCTGGAGGCCGGCCTCTGTCTGTACGGAAATGACATTGACGAGACCACCACCCCTGTGGAGGCCAGTCTGGTGTGGACACTAGGTGGGGGAGGGGTTGTGTATCGTAGTCCTTGAAAGACAATTGATGTTTAGTTTTGTGTCGACCCGGAAGTAAAATTTTGTGTTCCAGGGGGAGGGAGTCCCTGATAATCACCAGAACTAATGTCCCCATTGGAAGATTTCCCCTCCATTCCTGTTCTGGTGACAACCCATAATTTTTTTATTTTTTATTGGTAACAGAAAAAAATAAAAGGCGGGGCTTTTCCAGTGTTGGCTACCCCATTCATCAAAGAATATCTACACAAATCTTAAAAAGCTTTATTAATAACCTAAAATTCATAGCAGATAGAGTCAATATACAGTGGTGCATACATTCATTGGACAATGCATTGGCGAGATCGATACCTTTCCATTTGTTTTTTTTTTTGGGGGGGTTTTTTTTATTTTTTTCATTTTTGGTGATAATGGGCACCAGGGCAAATAAAGAGGGTGAATCTCCCTAACGGGGACACAGACAGCAATAAAAACCTGACAGGGGGTCTAATCCCTCTCCACTCTATCCAAAAAAAAAAAAAGTGTTTGTAACAGATCCCCAATACTTGGACCAAGTATTTCTGTCTTAAGTCCCCAGAATCTCACATGATGCAGTGACCTGGCCCCTCAATTCCTCCCAAACATCAGCCTAAGCTCGATGAAGGGTAAAACAAATGACACTTTATTCAACAACTCACTTCCAATATATATCCAGTAATTAACATACCTGGCCATCTGGACAGACACAGGTGAATGAGACTGCAACATTATCATAATTAATTCAACAAACAACAAGCCCAAAACATAGCCGAATACGCATTCCTAGAAGTGTGAACACACTCCACCTCTAAACAGATGAAAGCAGAAGACATCGGCTCTCAGACTGCCCGTCTCCATTTTCAACACACCTTATTATAAGTGTCAATTCACATCCCCCCAGTATTCCATAGCTGAGTCTTATGTCATTAGCATCTGTTTAGTCTCTCATGGTGTGGAGTCCTTTGTTGTAATATGCAGCTTAGGCCCAAAGTCTGTGTCTCTTGGGGTGACAGGGACTTGAATTCAAAGTAACAGTACTCCAAGGGTCCCCCAGCATACACCCCCAACCAGAGCCGCGCTCCCCTACAAGCCAGGGCTGTAGTCCGTGGGCAGGAGGCTGGCCTCCACACTCCTCCAGTAACCCGTGACGAACGTCCCAGCAAATGGGCGTTCGTCACAGCGTTGCTTTTAGTTATACTTTTAGGAACTTTATACCCAGAGTGCAACACTTATTTCTAGATTTCTTATTGAAACATTGTTTCATTCTTTGGACACATCTATATCACACTGATGAGCTCAAAATTCTCCTAAAGTACAAAGCTGACTTCATTTTGGATAGAGTGGAGAGGGGTTAGACCCCCTGTCGGGTTTTTATTGCTGCCTGTGACCCCTCCCCCCTATTAGGGAGAGTCACCCTATTTGTCATGTTTACTGTTCTCACGGAAAGTGAAACAAAATCCCAAATTTTGGGTTGTCACCAGAGCAGGAATAGAGGAGAAATCTTCCAATGGGGACACTTGTTCGGGTGATACTCTGGGATTCCCTCAGTTTGGATGGATTTCCCCTCACTTCCTGTTTGGCTATGTGATAGGAAGTAAAGGGAAATCTCTCTAAGGGGACACTGATGGAAAACAAAATCCTGACAGGGGTTATAACTAGGGATGCGCCGGTATCGATACCAAGTATTTGCGTGAGTATTGGTACTCGAGCAAATGCTTCTGGAACCGAAACCAATACTTTGTGATGCGATTTGCGTCAATACAAAATGAACGGGCGCAAATCACACTGCAAAGAATCAAATGGGATTTGAACAGGAATGCGGTGTGATTCTTAATTAACCACTTAAGCACTGGAAGATTTTACCCCCTTCCTGACCAGGGCCTATTTTGCGATTCGGCACTGCGTGACTTTAACGGACAATTGCGCGGTCGTGCGACGCTGTACCTAAACGAATTTGACGTCCTTTTTTTCCCACAAACAGAGCTTTCTTTTGGTGGTATTTGATCACCTATGCGATTTTTACTTTTTGCGCTATAAACAAAAAAACAGCGTCCATTTTGCAAAAATAACAATATTTTTCACATTTTTTATGTGAAATCCCCCCCCCCCCCCAAAAAAAAGTAAAAATCTAAATTTTTTAACATTTTGTTTGGTAAAAAAAAAATCGCAAAAAGCGTATTTTGATTGGTTTGCGCAAAAGTTATTGCGTTTACTAACAAAGGGAAAGATCTTTGTCATTTTTGTTGTTTTTTTTTTTTTTTTTTTGCGGTACTGCGACATTGCGACAGACAGATCGGACCCTTGACTGACATTTTTGACACTTTTGGGGTTACCAGTGACATTTCTACAGTAATCATTGCTGTACATATGCACTGTTACTGTAAAATTACACTGGCAGTGAAGGGATTAACTTTTTTTGAGAGGGAGGGGTTATGTGTGTGTCCCTAGGGGCGTGATTCTAACTGTGATTGGCTGTGGCTTGAGGTGTAGGAACAATGATCAACGGTCCTACATAGTAGAACCGTATGATCACCATTCATACACAGGGGAGAATGACAGGCGGCTTGTTTACATTAGCCGCCTGCCTTTCTCCCTCTGCACAGACGATCGCCGAGTGACCGGCGACATCGGGTCCGCCGGTCACACGCGTGGGGGGGGGTCCGTGACCGCGCGGGAGCGCGCCTCTGGGGGCGCGCACTCGCTCCCTAGACCCTCACAGGCTAGCCCTACGTCGCTCTGCCTGTGAGGGGCTGACCGCCGACGTAAATAGTCATGCGGCGGTCAGCAAGTGGTTAAAAATGTTAGAACTCACAGTACATATCTGGCCACATGCAAAATCTGCATAGGTGTCCCGGTCCCGCTGATAGGAAATGACATGGCTCTTTACCCATGTGATCGGCTCACCTGCTCCCCCCCCCCCCCCCCCTCCCCAAAAAGTGGTAGTGGAAGGTGTGAACAAGCGGAGCTTCCCCTTTTGGATGGAGCTCCGTTTTAATGTGAGTTCTAAAATTTTGAATAAACTATCCACTAGATGGCGCTTTTCCCTTCTATATACACAAACACCATCAGTGGGGGAAATCACATGCAATTGTTTGCAATGCGATTTGCGGCAATTTTTTTGTATTGACCCAAATCGCACCGCAAAGAATCTGTATCAGCGAGTACCTGACTGAAAGTATCGGTACTTGTACTCGCCAATAAAAAAAAAAACTGTATCGGTGCACCCCTAGTTATGCACCCTCCCTAACTCTATCCAAATGAAAACAAGTTTTGCCTTTAGCTCTACTTTAAAAAGGGTAACTCCACTTTCGTGGGGGAAAAAAAAAAAAAAAAAAATCAGCAAATAAAGAAAAAACAATACAGCGTATACAATTGCGACACAAATCATATTGTAATTGAATGTTATTGAAAATGACCTTTCCTTTTCAATCTGCAGCTGTTGTCATTTTCTGAAAATGCAATACAATATGGCCGCCTGGAGGTGTTCTGTACACAGAATGTATACTGACCACACCCCCAGAAACATCATTTCCTGCTTGTGTGATTGGCTCACCAATTTTCCCAGAAGTCTGCACTAAGATACAAGTCAGATTTCTGGCATCCCCTGCAACACTAATGTCATTTTTGGTGAGATACTCCCAATAGGAACACGTCTAAAGGGATGCAGGCCCAGCAGATTTCCTCATTAGAGCCCTGCAGCTGCCACAGCTGTTAGATAGGTATGAAACCACTCCCATTAGACCCACTCAGCACAGAGGAACAAACAATGATTTCTTCAGAATAATAAAAGGTAGGAATCTGCAACAAAGTTTGTTATATTCCCTGCAATGTACAGAGATCACCCAGAGGGGAATGATTTTTTTCTCAACAAAAGTGGAGTCACGCTTTAATCATTTGTTTCCATTTTGGGATTATAAAAGTTTATTTTTCTATCTCTGGTCCTCTAAGCTCCACATCTCTGAGCACTTGTGTTACTTTATTACAGAGATGCAATCTGTGTACAGATAATTCTATGGGTGGAGGAGGAGAGCGGGGAATTGGCTTGCATACGCCGCAGTAACTTGCAGCTCTCTGATTTCTGCAGGTAAACGACGCAGAGCCGCCATGGATTTCCCCGGAGCCTCGGTCATCGTGCCTCAGATTAAAGGGAAGGTAAATCGGAAACGCGTAGGGCTGACCTCCACGGGGCCTCCCGTCCGCCAACACACGCCAATACTGAACGCGGAGGGGCGGGTCATCGGTGAGTATCGCCATCTATGTCTCAGGGGTACCGCCCCCTCTGAAATACCTAAATACCGCATTCATTTACATGCAGCTTAGGCATTTTAACCACTTCTGGACCAGAAGGATTTTCCCCCTTAATGACCAGGCCATTTTTTGCGATTCGGCACTGCGTTATTTTAACGGACAATTGCGCGGTCGTGCGACGCTGTACCCAAATAAAATTGATGTCCTTTTTTTCCCACAAATAGAGATTTCTTTTGGTGGTATTTGATCACCTGTGCGATTTTTTTTTTTTTTTGCGCTATAATCAGGGGCGGACTGAGAACCCTGGGCAGATCTTTTCTTTATTGCATGATCACATAGACAATGTTTCAGTACCACTTAGGGACCCTTCATCAGGCACATACTTGATAAAGGGTTCCTGTATGGTCCTGAAACGTTGAGCCTTTTTTCTGGATCTGGCGTTATCGGTAGAAACATTTTGTCCCAAATAGCGGCTGAGATTATAATGCATGGTGTCCATGGTGGGACATCACCTGTCCCAGTAAAGTCCACCTTCTCCATGTAACAAATCTTCCCCCCCAGCTTCATATATGGTATTTAACCACTTTACCACCGGAGGATTTTGCTGTCTTACGTCCAGGCCACTTTTTGCGATTCGGCACTGTGCGACTTTAACTGACAATTGTGCGGTCATGCAACGCCCTACCCAAGCGAAATTTACGTCCTTTTTTTCCCACAAACAGAGCTTTCTTTTGGCGGTATTTGATCACCTGTGCGATTTTTACTTTTTGCGAAAATTTTGAAAAAATAACAATATTTTTCAAATTTTTTTTATATGAAATTCCCCCCGAAAAATGTAAAAATCAAAATATTTTATCATTTTAGGCCAATTTGTTTTCTGCTACATATTTTTGGTAAAAAAAATTGCAATAAGCGTATTTTGATTGGTTTGCGCAAAAGTTATTGCATTTACTACCTAAGGGAAAGATTTATGTCCTTTTTGGTGTTTTTTTTTTAACGAGTAATGGCGGCAATTTTTTTTGCGGGACTGCGACATTGCGGCGGACAGATCGGACCCTTGACTGACATTTTTGACACTTTTGGGGGTACCAGTGACATTACTGTAGTAATCAGTGCTATACATATGCAGTGTTACTGTAAAAATGACACTGGCAGGGAAGGGGTTCATTTTATTGGAGAGGGAGGGGTTAATGTATGCCTGGTGCTTACTGACGTGTGTGGGGGGAGGTGACTGAGTGACACAAGGACAGATCACAGGTTCATCTATGCTGAACCCTGCAATCTGTCACTGTTTGTCACTTAGGAGATCCGCCCGCTCTGTTTACACAAGTGGGCGGATCACCAGACTCGATCTTCCGACGATCGGGGAAGAGCAGCGGTGATCACCGCCGCGCCTCCCCTTGCCCGACTCCCGCTGTGACTGAACACCGAGGGAGCGAGCCTCCGGCGCCGCGCGCACCGCAGAGAAGGGGGAGTGTCTGCCGACGTAGGTCTACGTCGCCAGACCTACAAGAGCCACTTTGCCGCAGTACAGCTCTAGTGAGCAGACGGCAAGTGGTTAAAGTAACAGGACCCCTTTAAGGTGTTGGGCTTTCCAGGATGTAACATGGGGTGGTGTTTTGTGTCAGAAAATGAGACGTTCTATCAGCCACTAGAGTGCTGATTTGTCACAATCCCGCCCACAGGAGAGGTGACCAGCGGCTGCCCTTCCCCCTCCTTGAAGCTGAATGTGGCGATGGGCTACGTGGAGCCAGAATACGCCAAGGCGGGCACGGCGCTGCGCTTGGAAGTTCGGAAGAAACTTGTTGATGGCGTGACCAGCAAAATGCCCTTCGTGCCGACCAAATACTACAATGTGAAGTGAAAGCAAAGCAACCCACAAAATGTCACTGCCATCTGAACCTGGTGCTGCCCATTTGTTGGGCTTATGTCAAAGAGCAGCCAATCAGAACTCATCTTTTACTGATCTTCCTGCTGTACATTGGTGAATGATGAAAAGCAGCTGCTCTACATGAGCCTTTCTGTCATTTCCTGTCTCCCAGACCCAGACATTCTTTCTGTACCCATCCGTGCCTCCCATACCCAGCCATGCCTCCTGTAGCAAGTTATGCTTACTATTACTGGCTGTGCAACCTGTACCCAGTTACACCTCCTGTACTTGGCTATGCGTTTTGGAACTGTTTGTGCAGGCCATGTTTCCCATACCCAGCTGTACCCCCCTGCCCCCAGCCATTTCTCCCATACCCAGCCATGCTTTCAATATCCAACCTTGCTCCCGATACCCAGCCTGGTCTTCCATATTCAGCTGTGGCTTCTGTACCCAACCATGCTTCCCATACACAGCTGTGGCTTCTGTACCCAACCATGCCCACCATACCCAACTGTGACATCTTTTCCCAACCATGTCCGGATGTGACTTCTGTCCCCAGCCATGTCTCGCATACCCAGCCATTTCCCCCATACCTAGCTGTGCCTTCTGTACCCCACCATGTCCCCTATACCCAGCTGTGATGTCTTTACCCAACCATGTCCCCCATACCCAGCTGTGGCTTCTGTACCCAACCATGCCCACCATACCTAACTGTGACGTCTTTTCCCAACCATGTCCAGCTGTGACTTCTGTCCCCAGCCATGTCTCGCATGCCATTTCCCCCATACCTAGCTGTGCCTTCTGTACCCAATCATGTCTCCCATACCTAGCTGTGACTTCTGTCTCCAGCCATGTTTCTCATACCTAGCCATGCTTTCAATTTCCAGCTTTGCCCCCCCCCCCCCCCAATACCCTGTTTTGCCTTCTGTACCCATCCATGTGTTCCATACCCGGCCATGCTTTAAAAATCCAGCCTTGCCCCCCTCATACCCAGCTGTGCCTTCTGTACCCCACCATGTCTCCCATGCCCAGCTGTGACTTCTGTTCCCAGCGATGTCTGCAACACCCAACTATGCTTTCACTATCCAGCCATTTCCTGCATACCTAGCTGTGCCTTCTGTACCCAACTATGTGTCCCCCATGCCCAGCTTTGACTTCTGTCCCCAGCCATGTCCCCTATGCCCAGCCATGCTTTCAGTATCCAGCCATCTCCCCCCATACCTAGCTGTGTCTTCTGTACCCAACTATGTCCCCTATACCCAGCTGTGATGTCTTTACCCAACCATGTCCCCCATACCCAGGTGTACCTTCTGTGCCCAGCTATTTCTCCTATACCCAGCTGTGACTTCTGTACCCAGCCATGTCCCCCATATACAGCTGAAGGATAATTCCCCTTGGGGTGGGACTTTATAGGCACATATTGTAATAACTTGAAAAAACTTTATTCAAAATATTAAATTTATTGAAATTAACATATACAAAAAGGATAAAAACATATGGCAAGCTGATAACAGATCATATGGTTATGTGGCAAAGAAATACCGCTGTATTTGAAGAAGAGTGCCCGACGCGTTTCAGAGTTCCTTCTTCAGGGGCAAACTTTTAAATAGCGGTCTGTAAGTGATTAATCACAAAGTAATCAATCATTCAGTGTGTATTGAACAAAAGATACAATTTTAACAAAATATATAAACAGTAAATGAAATACACAGCATCAAAAAATCACTAAAAATATTCATGTTATGTATTTGAACAGAAAATTGAAAAGATATAACACTTACAGGGTCTGCCGTATAACACTTTGAGGTGTATGCCTGCCAAGGTAAAAACAAGTAGCTGGATTGCTCTCAATGCTGTCTAGAATGTCTTAGTGTAGGAGACGATTGATATGAAGGTGGAGTCATATCATGTAAGCACTTTCCAAAAATGTATGCCCGTCAGCACAAAGCTGAATGGGGACAGCTGGAACCCATAAAAATGGGAGATCTGTCAGGTGGGGAAAAAAGGAATGATTACCACAACAATTGTGACAATGATTGCTTTAGTGGTAAAAATAAAAATAAACTGGTTGTGCTATATTGGTGTGTAACTGCTCAGAAAATGCTGCATAGGCTCACCAAAGCAACCATAGGCAAAATATCTCTATAATTAAGTTGCTGATCATAGCAAAATAGATTAAACACTCGGTTAAATCACCTAAGCGGATGTGAGAGCAAGAGATTTGTGAGACATGCTGTGCCCCATCCTACGCCAACTTGTACCTGGGGGAATGGGAACAAGCCTTCTTGCATGATGAATCAACATCCATCTATACGGACCACATTATTATGTGGGTCCGCTATATTGACGATGTTTTCATGCTATGGCAAGGCTCAATTGACTTACTACAGAACTGTTTATCTAGAATGAACAAAAATGACTTTAACCTTACGTTTACAATGAACTTCCATGAAAATCACATTACCTTTTTGGATGTGGAGGTACGCAGGGACACGGATGGTGCTCTCCGCAGTGGTCTCCATCGTAAGCCCACTGCGGGGAACACCATCCTACATGCCTCGAGCTTCCACCCTGACACCCTTGTTCGCTCGATCCCCTTTGGTCAATACCTCAGGATTAGGCGTAATTGCAATGACCTACAAACTTTTCAGCTTGCAGCAAACGATCTTAGAGATAGACTCCGTTTGAGAGGCTATACTAAAACCACTCTTAAAAAAGCATACAAAAAAGCGCTTGCATGTGATAGAAAGACTTTACTAGCCCCCAAGGCTCCAAAAGAACCTGACAACACCTTAAGAATTATCACTAAATATTCTGAACAACATGAAAACATCAGACATATTATCTCTAAATATTGGCATGTCTTGACCCTTGATCCCACGGTGGGCAAACATGTACCAGACCGTCCTCAATTTACCCTCAAAAAAGTACCAGCATTGAGGGACAAGCTCACTCAAAGTGAATTTAAAACTTTTAAAAATAAAGATCCCTGTAAACTCAAGGGCACATTTATTTGCGGCAATTGCAATTATTGCAGATACATGCTAACCACCAAAAACCCTACATTACCCAATGGTCAGACCTTTTTTCCTAGACACTTTGCCAACTGCCGCACCCACGGAGTCGTTTATTTACTCCTCTGTGGGTGCGGCTGTTTTTATGTTGGCAAAACTAAACTGCCATTTTTCAAAAGGGCCAATAGACATGTCAAAAGCATGCAAACTTGTAATCCAGATTTACCTTTGGGACGACATACTAGATTGGTACATGCAGGAAAATTTCCGAAACTAAAATTCTTGATCCTAGACAGAGTTCATCCCAGTCCCCGTGGAGGGGACTGGAATAAAACTCTCTTACAGCTAGAACTCCGATGGATTTATACCTTGAAGGCGACAGATCCGCCAGGTCTGAATGAAATGGTCTCCTTCAAACCTTTCCTTGAAGGGTTTACATCAGGAGGCATGGAACAATAATCATACACCTCCCCTATATACTAACATATTGAATTTTGATTTCCTACTGATGAATATTGAGTTACCCTTCCTCTCTCCTTTTTGTCCCTTATTTCTTGATTATTGGGCATTCATGCCAATCTGTCATTTTGAATTTTCACATCATTCTGTTATATCATATGTGTTTCCTATGTCTTTCTCTCTAGGTCACTATTTATTCCATTCAGCAATGTGGGAAATGACTTTGTTTGGTTCACTTAGCATTTAGCTGCCCTGCTCTCCAATTGCAGTTTAGAATGACAGCCCTACTGTGGCTTCCTTTTATTTTATATATATAATCTCTTTAATTAATACATTAACATTCATGCACATAGTCAATATATCCCATTCCCATCAATTCTTTACCATTCACCTTTTTAAACGTACCCAGAATTGTCCACTTTTCTTTCCAATCATCCAGTATGCCTTGGTGACATGCCCGGCACGGTAGGCGGGCACCCTATGTGATGTCCGCCTTTTGAACGATTACCATTGGCTCTCGAGTTTCTTTGGTTTCGTCCATTTCACCTCCGCTTGCGTACCACGTCGGCGGAAGTGATCGTGCCGGTGGAGCGCATCGGCCGCACGGACTTCCGCCGCTCTATGCGCACGCATGCGTGGTAGGGAGTCTGTCCGGCGGCTGCGCACCAGGGAACCCACTAGGAGACTGCCGTTCAGGTGTAAGGTGAGTAATCATACACAGCTAATTTCAATCAAACTATCATATATAAACACCCCCTCTTCGGGCAGTGATCAGCATTGCTCGCTTGCCGGAAGACTGATGGTTGAAGCACTACTTTCAAACCAGCCCAGACAACTATTAAGGTAATCGATTTTTTCCTCTAATCCTATACTGGTCCTGCTTATGGTGTTGCCCTACCTGCCATCAATGCTGCATCTGCTCAGTTAATGCCAACCAGTCCTTATCTATCTGTATTGCTTATAAGTTCCACTCTAATACCGCTCTATATGAAAAAATCTCTTGCTCTCACATCCGCTTAGGTGATTTAACCGAGTGTTTAATCTATTTTGCTATGATCAGCAACTTAATTATAGAGATATTTTGCCTATGGTTGCTTTGGTGAGCCTATGCAGCATTTTCTGAGCAGTTACACACCAATATAGCACAACCAGTTTATTTTTATTTTTACCACTAAAGCAATCATTGTCACAATTGTTGTGGTAATCATTCCTTTTTTCCCCACCTGACAGATCTCCCATTTTTATGGGTTCCAGCTGTCCCCATTCAGCTTTGTGCTGACGGGCATACATTTTTGGAAAGTGCTTACATGATATGACTCCACCTTCATATCAATCGTCTCCTACACTAAGACATTCTAGACAGCATTGAGAGCAATCCAGCTACTTGTTTTTACCTTGGCAGGCATACACCTCAAAGTGTTATACGGCAGACCCTGTAAGTGTTATATCTTTTCAATTTTCTGTTCAAATACATAACATGAATATTTTTAGTGATTTTTTGATGCTGTGTATTTCATTTACTGTTTATATATTTTGTTAAAATTGTATCTTTTGTTCAATACACACTGAATGATTGATTACTTTGTGATTAATCACTTACAGACCGCTATTTAAAAGTTTGCCCCTGAAGAAGGAACTCTGAAACGCGTCGGGCACTCTTCTTCAAATACAGCGGTATTTCTTTGCCACATAACCATATGATCTGTTATCAGCTTGCCATATGTTTTTATCCTTTTTGTATATGTTAATTTCAATAAATTTAATATTTTGAATAAAGTTTTTTCAAGTTATTACAATATGTGCCTATAAAGTCCCACCCCAAGGGGAATTATCCTTTAGCTTTCCATTACGGGATGTGGCACACTTGGGATTGATCTCACATGAGCACACTATATGTCCCATATACAGCTGTACCTTCTGTACCCAGCCATGTCCCCCCATATCCAGCTGTACCTTTTGTACCCAGCCATGTCCCCCCATATCCAGCTGTACCTTTTGTACCCAGCCATGTCTCCCCATATCCAGCTGTACCTTCTGTACCCAGCCATGTCCCCCATACCTAGCTGTGACGTCTGTACCCAGCAATGCTTCCCATATCCAGCTTTGCCTCTCGTACCCATCTGCACCTTCTGTACCCAGCCATGTCCCCCCCCTATACAGCTGTACCTTCTGTACCCAGCCATGTCCCCCCATATCCAGCTGTACCTTTTGTACCCAGCCATGTCCCCCCATATCCAGCTGTACCTTCTGTACCCAGCCATGTCCCCCATACCTAGCTGTGACGTCTGTACCCATCAATGCTTCCCATATCCAGCTTTGCCTCTTGTACCCATCTGCACCTTCTGTACCCAGCCATGTCCCCCCCATATCCAGCTGTACCTTTTGTACCCAGCCATGTCCCCCCATATCCAGCTGTACCTTCTGTACCCAGCCATGTCCCCCCCCTATACAGCTGTACCTTCTGTACCCAGCCATGTCCCCCCATATCCAGCTGTACCTTCTGTACCCAGCCATGTCCCCCATACCTAGCTGTGATGTCAGTACCCATCCATGCTTCCCATACCCAATCATGCCCCCTCCGTACTCAGCCATGCTTTCAGTAACCCTCCATGGGCCTCATGCCCAACTGTGCGTCCTGTACTCAGCCATGTCCCTGAACCCATTTGTGCCTTCTCCTCTCCCATCCTGCTGAACTAAAATCCTGAAAGCACGTTTCCTAGTGTCCCCAGCTCAGGGATTGCCACCTCACAGGAAGTATTATGTCCATGTGCCAAAAACTTCCCAATCCCCCCCCCCCCACCTCACCTCAACCCAAAGCTGGCCCAAATAATGAACTCTTCTTAATATAGCACTTTGTTACTAATAAATGTCAGATTTTCAGTATTTTTGTATTGCGATAGATAAACATCGTCAATTGTGACACTGGACTCCCAGACTTCGCACAGAGCTGCATGGACGATTGGAGGTTAAAGGGCCAGTAAGTGTGAACCAATCATGACGTTGGGTCACCTACATCTGCACAGGAAGGGAGATGTCTGACATTGGTGGAGCTCTGCAGTCTGAGCCGCCACTGGAGGTAAAACCATGCAACAAAATGATCATTTTCATAACGCAGATGCCTTTTCTGTTTACTGGCCCTTTAAAATAATCTTCCCCCCGATGAACACCCTAGCAGAAGAGAATTGTCACAACTACCTCACAATATGAACACCGCGCCTCCATCCTCACCCAAAGGAATGGATTTCCTGATCTCACAGGGAGCCCCCGCTTCCTTCATCCTCTGTCCTGGGCTCTGGGAATCTCCTACTGATTAATGACTAATTGCTGCTCTTTTCTAATTTGTAGATCATTATTTTATAGCCTAATAAAGATGAGAACGTTGTGTGATCTCTTCTTGACATTTATATCCCAACCGCACCACAGGATGAGGATCTACTGGCCTACCAATCTTCATAGGAGGGATCGGATCCTCTGATTGGGTCGTTGTATGTGGCCCTGTCAGGGAGATGTCCTGGATCACTGTCACCCTTGTAAGGAGTGGGGGGGGGGGGGCATAATGCTGCAGATTGCAATAGAAACCCAACAAAGGACCCCCCCACTCCATTCCAAATGTTTTGGTTCAGGTGCTGCCAGAGCTGTGCCATTTCCTCTTTTTTTTTTTTTTTGCGCACACTTTAAAATTTAGTTTTAGGCCTGAAGAGATTACTTAACCACTTAAGCTCCGGAAGATTTTACCCCCTTCCTGACCAGGGGGTTTTTTGCGATTTTTTTTTTTTTTTTTACTGCGTGACTTTAACGGACAATTGCGCGGTCGTGCGACGCTGTACCTAAACAAATTTGACGTCCTTTTTTTTCCCACAAACAGAGCTTTCTTTTGGTGGTATTTGATCACCTGTGCGATTTTTACTTTTTGCGCTATAAACAAAAAAAAGAGCGTAAATTTTGCAAAAAAATAATATTTTTCACATTTTTTTATATGAAATTCCCCCCCCAAAAAAATGTAAAAATCAAAATTTTTTAACATTTTTGGCCAATTTGTTTTCTGCTACATATGTTTGGTAAAAATAAAATCGCAAAAAGCGTATTTTGATTGGTTTGCGCAAAAGTTATTGCGTTTACTAACTAAGGGAAAGATTTTTGTCATTTTTGGTGTTTTTTTTAACGCGTAATGGCGATCTGCGATTTTTTTTTTTTTTTTTTTTTTTTTGCGGTACTGCGACATTGCGGCGGACAGATCGGACCCCTAACTGACATTTTTGGGGTTACCAGTGACATTACTGCAGTAATCAGTGCTATACATATGCACTGTTACTGCAAAATGACACTGGCAGGGAAGGGGTTAACTTTATTGGGGAGGGAGGGGTTAAGTGTGCCCCTAGGGGCGTGATTTCTACTGTGATTGGCTGTGGCTACTAGTGTAGGAACAGTGATCAACGGTCCTACATAGTAGAACCGTGTGATCACTGTTTCTACACAGGGGAGAATGACAGGCGGCTTGTTTACATCAGCCGCCTGACTTTCTCCCTCTGTACCAACGATTGTACATCGGGTCCGCCGGTCACACTTACGAACTTCCCTGTGAATGAGCCGCGGCGGGCGGGCGCGCGCTCGCCCGCTATTGGCTCACAAGGAAGTGACAGGCGAGTGACGTACCGGTATGTCACTCTGCCTGGCCTGGGCTGACCGCCGCAGTATATAGTCGTGCGGCGTTCGGCAACCGGTTAAATCCCCAAAATATGATATATTTTCTGAAAGACCCTGGAGCATAAAATAGTGGTTGTTCTAATTTTTTTATGTCACACTAAGTGTTTATTTAGTGTAAATTTTCAGTAAAAAAAAAAAAACTATTTAATTTTAAGGCAAACAAATGCAAAATATTACTCAATTTTTTTTTTTGTAAAATAGAAAAGGTGAGGTTGTGCCGAATAAATAGATACCAAACATGTCAAGCCTTAAAATTGCATGCGCCTGTAAAATGGCATCAAACCGTGTACCCTATATTTTCTATAGGTGATATTTTAAAGGATAAGGTATTTAAAAATAATAATAATGCATATTTTTTTGCAGATAAAAAAAAAAAAAAGTGCATTTTATTATTTTTTGTAGTAGAAGCCTGTAAGGCATTGCACCCATGCTCAGCAGATTGCTGATGCCATGCAGGTCTCCTGCATTATGTCGGTGTATCGGCTATATCCCGTACGGGTACGCGGATACTCGCTGATTGGAAGACTCAGTGAACTGCCACAGAGCTCCATAGCATAGTTCATTGAGAACTACAAGCCGGCAGCCACAAACAACGGCAGGGCTTGTAGTTCATTCAGACACACACAGCGGTGTGTATAAATGACATGGCCATGTGGGCAGAGCCCCGCACGGCTGTGCTGGTTTCAAAAAGTTACAGCTAGTACAGGTAAAGCCTCCCCTGCTGTACTGCTGCCCCAGGGGGAGAGAGGGAAGGGGGGGGGGGGGGCAGCGGCTGCAGCACTGGGAACATGTTACATGCGCCACCCTAAAATTGGGTGCAACATGTTCCCAAAGGTGAGCCCCCTACAGGTCACCAGTTTAGAATTAACTGTGACTAATGTGCCTAGAATTATTTCTCTTACCTTTTTTTTTTATTTTTCCACTAAACTTTCATTTTTAGTACAATGGATGCAAATATCTCCAATGTGATGCTATTTGCTGTGACGGGGTTCTCTTTAATGGGACACGAGGGGACTTTTAGACCCCTCACGTCTCACCTGCCTTCATGTAAAGTTAATGGGGCGCAGATTGAGCTTTATTAGCTCCTTGCCTGGCCCCATTGTTACAGCTTAACTCAGAAGTGATGTAACACATGTCCCTTCCAGGTTATTTGGTAGGGGAGATCAGCGAATGGATATTCTCTGGTCCCCCCCCCTACATGGTGGTGCATGCCATGTTGGTCCCATGGTCTGCAGGTGGGACCAAGGAGACTTGAAAATGTGGTGGGCGGAATGTACCGGGGCTTTAGCTGCCAGGAGTGTGTGTAAATCCTTGCCATGTGGCAGCAAAAGGGTTAACGTAAACTTTTCCCCTAAAGAAAAAGTGAACAACCCCCACCCCCCCCTCCCCAGCAACACATATTCCCCCTGTGCTCCCCTATTATTGATTTAAATCTCTATATACAGTCTTGCTAGAGCTTACACAGGGCTCAGAACTTGCCCCATCCCCCATGACAGCGCTGGGCCAAGCATCAGTGCTATCACACGGGAGTGATTTGCACGCTCCTGCAGTATTTTATTTTCTCCTGATGGCACAGAGCCTTGCATGAGCCGGCCACTTTTCTATAAATGTACATGTAAAGTGAAAGGAGGATGAACTTGATGAAACACCTTGGTGGTTTCCTGAGGCATGGGTACAAATTGCCGCATTCTAACTGTAATCGGAACACGGCCTGAGGAAGTAAATGGGGCTGTATATATGTGTGGAGCAAATCAAAGTCTTCTGGGGATCAGCAATGATGGACTGCATTAGGATACACACCTATGAGAGTGTTTGGTGGTTGTGGACAGCCTTGAGTGTTTAATCTGTGTATGGAGGCAAGCCTGTACCCGTATGAGGATAACAGATGAGCCGCGCACACTCATACGTTGCAAGTTGGTTTGTCTGATTCTCTGGCATCCGTAGACTTAGGGGGTGTATTTATATAAAGTTTGCATTGAAAGTCATTCAGTGAACGTGCATATTCATTCATTCTATGAGAATGGGACAAAAAAACGTTATTAGTGTGCCGGGCGAATGTTTTTTATTTATTTAAAATAGAATACCTAATTTGGCCCCTAGATCAGGGGTCCTAAAACTACAGCCCGCCAGGGTCCTGAACCCGGCCGGGATCGGCATAGGGCTGACTGCCTGTCACTCACTCAAGCTCTAATATGCTTCATAAAAGGGTGGACCCGGGGCGCAGAGCACTGCGCCCTAGCCCACCCATTTGTGTGACAATAGTGAATGAAAATTCGCTATTGTCACATGGATCCTCCTCCTGGCCAATCAGGAAGCGGGTCCGAGACCCGCTTCCTGATTGGCCGAAAAGCGAACCCATGCCATTGGCTGAGGAGGAGGCGGGAGGACTCGAGGAGATGCGGGGGACTGAGGGGAAGCCGCCGCTGCATGTAAGTGCACTGGTCTCTCTGCTGGCTGGTCACTCTGGAATTGAAAGGGGGCACGCTGTGGTCATATACTGTATATATAAATAAAACAATAAATATTGTATTGTTTTTCCTGTTTTTTTGTACACTACAAATAAAATATGCGCATTGGAATTCGTTCATATTTTTTTTTCAAACTATAGTCCGGCCCCCAACAGTGTCTGAGGGACCGTGAACTGGCCCCCCTGTTTAAAAAGTTTGAGGACCCCTGCCCTAGATGATGCTAAGTATCATGGGAACGTCCTATGATACTTGGTGCCACCTAATGGTCAAATGTGGTATTTGTTTTTCATTGTTTCGAAACCGCACATACCAAATCTGGCCACTAGATGGTGCCATATATAATAGAAACGTCCTATAATACTTAGCATCATCTAGTGGCCAAATTTGGTATTTGTTTTTCATTGATTTAAAGCGTAACTCCACATTTGTTGAGAAAAAAAAAACATTCCCCTCTGGGTGATCTCTGTACATTACAAGGATTTTAACAAACGTTGTTGCAGATTCCTACTGTTTGTTATTCTGAGGAAAATTATTGCTTGCTGCTCTGTGCTGAGTGGGTCAAATTGGAGTGGTTTCATAATTATCTATTAGCTGTGGCAGCTGCAGGGCTCTACTGAGCCTGCATCCCTTTAGACGTGTTCCTATTGGGAGGATCTCACCAATAAAAAATTACATTTTTGTTGCAGGGGATGCCAGAAATCTGACTTGTATCTTAGTGCAGACTTCTGGGAAAATTGGTGAGCCAATCACACAAGCAGGAAATTAAGTTTCTGGGGGTGTGGTCAGTATACATTCTGTGTACAGAACAGCTCCAGGCGGCCATATTGTATTTTCAGAAAATTACAACAGCTGCAGATTGAAAAGGAAAGGTCATTTTAATAACATTATGATTTGTGTCGCAGTTGTATACGCTATGTTTTTTTTCTTTATTTGCTGATTTTTTTTTCCCCACAAAAGTGGAGTTACCCTTTAAAACTAAAAAAAACATTTAGCCACTAGATGGCGCTAAGTATCATTAGAAACTTCCTATGACACTTAGCACCATCTAGTAGCCAAATGCGGTATTTTACTTTGTAAATCAAGCAGAAACAAAGTAAAATACCGCATTTGGCTACTAGATGTTGCTAAGTATCATAGGATGTTTTTAATGGTACTTAGAGCCATCTAGTGGCCAAATGTGGTATTTTCAGTTTTAAAGCAGTACAGGAAATAGCCAAACGATTTTTTTGCCCCATTTGCACATATTGAATGCACATGCCTTTTTACTGGGTTAACTGCTATGCAAATTATTTTTATAAATACACCCCCTTTCTGTATATAAGTCGGAATACGGATGAGGACTCCTAAGATGTGTCAGAGAGCACTGTGGTGGCTGCAGTGATGTATAACATATCAGTATGTTGCTCAAGTGAACATAACATAGCCATAAAGGGAGGCGTGGCAATTGCTGATTGATATCGGACTAATCTGGAACATTGGAGTCCGGTCTGCATATGTGGAGTAAGCCAAATCCTGGTTTGGATAAACATTGCAACAAGCATAGTTGCAAAATGCAGTATTTGTCATTGATTGAAAGGTAAAAATACTACATTTGGCCACCAGATGGCGCCAAGTATCGTAAGATCTTCCTATGAGACTGTTTTTCTTGGATTTACAAAAATAAAATACAGCATTTGGCCAAAAGTATCATAGGAAGGTCTTACAAAATTTGGCACCATCTAGTGGCCAAATGCAGTATTTTAAACAAAGAAAAGGCAACAGCACAGAAAATAACCTTATAACATTTTTTTTCTCTATTGTATAGTTTAAAGGGACCATACTAGTAGTAAATACATGTACGTTCGCTCTGTACAAATGGGGCAAAAAAAAACGGAATTTTTGTAAAATCTTACCTGTAAAATTCCTTTCTCTGAGTCCTCCGACAGTCGCCGCCTCTTCATATTCGTCACATATGGGGTATTAGACTTTTCTCCGAAGGAGTAGCTAGGCAACAGAATATGTTAACAATAAAGCTTTAACATATCCCACCCTCAAGGGGTGGTCCCCTCAGTCAATACCCTCCTACTTCCTGCAACCATATCTCAGTTTTAGTGGAATAGCAGTAGAGTACACAATCTAACCCCAAAAGAGGGGCGGGGGCGGCGACTGTCGGAGGACTCAGAGAAAGGAATTTTACAGGTAAGATTTTACAAAAATTCCGTTTTCTCTTACGTCCTCCGACAGTCGCCGCCTCTTCATATTCGTCACATATGGGGACGTCCCAAAGCAGTGCAAACATGAGGGGTGGGAAACGCATTCGCGCCGAAAGGCAACGCAGTCTCCGCATCAAAGAAGGAACCTTACCAAAGGAAGGAACCAGCTGGGCAACAGCAAAAAACAAGTGCTCAACAGGAGCAACAACCCAGGAAAAGACAAAAAACCAGGGGATACAAAACTTATCCCAACAGCCAGGAGTCCCCAACAAGGGACCCTAGGGAACAGCCGCACTAAGAACCTTGCGGCCAAAGGAAGCATCCCCTGATGCCTGAACATCTACTTTGTAGAATTTAGTGAAAGTGTGCACGGTCGACCAAGTCGCCGCCTTACACACCTGGGCTACAGAAGCCCCATGACGACAGGCCCAAAACGTACTCAGAGATCTAGTCGAGTGCGCCTTCACAGGCACAGGGGGAACCTTCCCCTGCAAGGCATAGGCCTGTTCAATGGTCTGCCTGATCCATTTGGCGATGGTAGAGGCCGAAGCCGCCATGCCCTTCCGAGGACCCTCTGGAAGAACAAACAAGGAGTCCGTCTTTCGAAAAGACTCAGTCGACTTAAGGTAAACCCTTATCGCCCGAACAACATCCAGAGAGTGCAATCTCACCTCCT
Organism: Pelophylax lessonae; assembly: GCF_965119305.1. Lineage (NCBI taxonomy): Eukaryota > Metazoa > Chordata > Amphibia > Anura > Ranidae > Pelophylax > Pelophylax lessonae. The sequence goes on from NC_138775.1 coordinate 17,789,706, forward strand.
TCGGATGTTTAGGCTTCGTGCACAACGAAGGCAAGACAATATCCTCATTAAGATGGAAGTCCGAAACTCGTTTCGGAAGAAAAGAAGGATTAGGTCGCAAGACCACCTTATCCAAATGAATAACCAGGTACGGAGACTTGCAGGACAAAGCCGCCAGCTCCGACACTCTGCGAGCCGAAGTGATCGCCACCAAAAATGCGACCTTTTTGGACAACATAGACAACGAGATCTCCCTGATCTGTTCAAAAGGAGCACGTTGTAACACAGATAGAACGAGATTCAAGTCCCAAGGGGGCAGAGGATCCCGCCTCGGGGGAACCAGATGCCGCACACCCTGAATAAAGGTGCCAACCAATGGGTTGGAAGCCACGGGACGTTGAAACAGAACGGCCAGAGCAGACACCTGACCCTTTATCGTAGCCAGCGCCAAACGCTGATCAACACCCGTTTGAAGGAAAGACAGCACACGGGACACCGAGTACGTGCGGGGTGAAAACCCCCTGGACTCACACCAGGCAAAATAGGCCTTCCAAGTACGGTAATAAACCTTCCCCGAGGAAGATTTTCTCGCATTGATTAAAGTATGGACGACCTCCGGAGAGAGACCCCTCTCCTTCAGGACCTCGGTCTCAACAGCCAGGCCGTCAAAGCCAGCGACTGTAAAGCAGGATGGTATATCGGTCCTTGAGACAGTAGATCGTCTCGAAGAGGCAGACGCCACGGGGCGTCGACTGCCAGATTCACGAGGTCTGCGTACCAGGACCGGCGAGGCCAGTCCGGTGCCACCAGAATCACCGTGCTGCGTTCCGAGTGTAACCTGCGAAGGAACCTGGACAGCAACTGAATCGGTGGAAACGCGTACATCAGCCTGTACTGATGCCACGGGGCCACTAACGCGTCCGACGCATCTGCCCGAGGGTCGCGCGTCCTTGCCACGAACCTCTTCACCTTGTTGTTGAGGCGAGACGCGAACAGGTCCACATCTGGAAGACCCCACTTCGCGCACAACGTCTGGAAGACAGCCGGATGGAGAGACCATTCCCCCTGATCCAGGGTCTGGCGACTCAGATAGTCCGCCTGCCAGTTCTCCACTCCCGGAATGTGAACCGCCGTTATCGCCGGGACATGAGTCTCGGCCCAAGACAGAATGTCGGCCACTTCTCGAGCCGCTCGGGCACTCTTGGTGCCCCCTTGGTGGTTGATGTAGGCCACTGCCGTGGCATTGTCCGTCTGCACCCGAACCGTGCAACCCTGCAGCCGGTCCGTCCAGCGATGAAGACAGAGACTTATCGCACGCAATTCCAGAATGTTGATCGGAAGGGAAGACTCCCCCTCCGACCAAGTCCCCTGAGCGGACAGAACGCCCAGAACTCCACCCCAGCCCGACAGGCTGGCATCCGTGGTGATTACCGTCCATGAGATCGGACGAAACGACTTGCCCCCGGACACCAACGGGGACTGGAGCCACCACAGAAGGTTTTCCCTGGTGCGAAGACTCAACGAGATCTGAAGATCCAGAGATTGAGGTCGCCCGTCCCACCTGGACAGGATCTCCGCTTGGAGACCCCGCGTGTGAAACTGTGCGAAAGGAATCGCCTCGAAGGCCGAGACCATCAATCCCAGACATCTCATACACGTCCGCAGAGACGAGTTCGGAACGTCCCTGAGGGACCTGACTTCCTCCCGGAGAGTCCTGAGTTTGTCTTCCGGCAGGAAGACCTTCGCCTGCACCGAGTCCAGTATCATTCCCAGATAGGGGAGACGAACCGACGGACTCAGTGTCGACTTTGGAAAATTTATCGTCCAACCAAACTCCTGTAGAGTTTGCATCGTGACAGACAGGTCCTCCTCCAGACCCTGGCCGGTCGCAGACCGAACCAGAATGTCGTCCAGATACCCCAGGACAGAAACGCCCTGGGCCCTCAATAATGCCAGAACCGGTGCAAGCACCTTGGTGAAGACCCGCGGAGCCGAGGCGAGACCAAAGGGCAACGCCACGAACTGGTAGTGATCCTCCGCAATGGAAAATCGAAGGTACCGCTGATGACCCTCGAATATGGGGATGTGAAGGTACGCATCCTTCAAATCGATGGAGGCCATGAATTCCCCCGGAGCCAGGGCAGCCACCACCGACCGCAGGGATTCCATGCGGAACTTGCGAACCCGCACAGAGCGGTTCAGAGCCTTCAAGTCCAGAATCGGACGAACCTTGCCCTCCTTTCTGGGCACGGTGAACAGATTGGAATAAAACCCCCGAAACCTGTCCCGATGAGGCACCGGAACCACCACTCCCTGAGCCCTCAGGTCCCGCACCGCCAGGTGCAGGTCCCGCAAGCGCTCTGGAGCCAGTTGAAGACTTGAGGGAAAAAATCTGCTCTCCGGCCGAGAGAGAAACTCGATCTTGTAACCAGATCGAACGATTTCCAGAACCCATCTGTCCCGCACACGGGCCAACCAGGGCTGAAGAAAACCGAGCAAGCGTCCCCCCACCCCAAAACTGGGTGAGGGCGCCCCTTCAGGCCGAACTGTTATGGGCTGCAGGTCCGGATTGGCCGGACTTCTGTTTACCAGACCAGGGCTTCTTCTGAGAGCCTTGACCTTTGAACGGTTTGCCCTTGTAGTGCGGCCGAAAGGCACGAAAGGACCCCTGAGGGGGCCGAAAATTAGCATGCTTCTTCCCAGAAGCCCCCTTAGCCTTGGGGAAATGGGGCAAGAGAGTGCTCTTACCCCCGGTGATCCCCTTAATCAACACATCCAAGGACTCCCCAAAAAGGCGAGACCCATCATAAGGCAGATTGGCTAAGGTCTTACGTGAAGATTGGTCCACCGACCAACATTTCAACCAAACCAGGCGGCGAGACAACACCGCCACGCTGTGCACACGTGCAGCCAACGGAATCAGGTCCAGGTCCGCATCACACAGATACATGACACCCTGGTGGATCTGATCCACCATATCCAGGGTCGCCGGCGAGGCCGAGTCGGCCACAAGGACGCGCCTAAGCATCTGCGTCCAACTTGCGATCGCCTGGGCCGCCATGAGAGAAGCAAACAGAGCCTTAAGCATAGAACCCGTAACAGAATAAGTATGACGGGCAAGAGACTCCAATCTCCTATCCGTGGCATCACGGAAAACAGGTGAACCCTCTGCAGGAATCGCAGTGGCTTTGTTCAAAACCGCAATTGCATGATCCACTGGTGGAGGCACACACCACCTTTCATCAGTGGCAGGCGAAAAAGGATAACGCAGCTTGAATTTACTCGGTACCGCAAAAGGCTTGCGCAGATCGCGCCATTGATCCTTAACAGCGCGCTGAAAATCAGCATTGCAGGGAAAAACCTGCGGCGTCCTGCGTTTCCTCTGCGTCCCATAAGCCACCAAGGCAGCGGGGGGACACACTTCGTCCTGCAAACGCAGCGTTTGCTTAATGGAAGCAATCAACTCATCCATGATTGCAAGCTCTTCAGGCGAGCCAGGGGGAGAATTATCAACCCCCTCAACTTCAGCCTCCACCTCAGACCCCACTAGATCAAGAGAGGAGCGGGACCCCGATAAGGAGGCCCCTGCCAGAACAGCCCCATCACCTTCACCCTCAGAATCAGAGGAAAGAGCAACTCTGGGCCTTTTAGTAGATTGAGCAGCCACCAGCATTTGCACCTGAGCAGCAAGGCCAGCCACAATAGTGGCTAAATCCCCCCCTGGGGGGGAAACAGCGGTCCCCTGGCTTTCCACCAATACTGTAGGAAATTTGCCCTCCTGAGAATCCATTGCCCCTGTAATGCCAGACAACCAAGGGTTAACTGCCCCTTTCAAGCAAGCGCGGCAAGCGCAGCCCACCGCACCACACTCAAGCACAATGAGACCCCCACAGGGAATATGCAAACTGAACACAGGCAATGGATAGCAAGAACAGAAGGATAGAACCTGAGGAGACCCTCGCCGCTGCTGCTGCCTCGATCGGTGTTCCAGGAAAGAGGAAGTGATGCTGCCAGGGCGCTTCTATGTAAGCCTATGGAGGCTACAAGAAAATGGCCGCCATGCATGTAAACCATGCGGCCGGAGCGGGTGTAGGCAAAATGGCGTCGTTTGGCGCCGAAACCGCCGCTCCACAGTGCATTAAAACACACATTACATTCCAATATCAGAATACATGTCAGATCGCCGCAGCGATCGCCGTATAGTGCCCAAACATGCCAAAAAAACATGCCCCACAGCACACAGCTTCACACACTGACCAGTCTGACACACACAGTGTCATACAGCTCCCCCCCCCTTGCAGCCCACAGCATGCAGCCGAGAGATAGGGAGACAAGCAGTGTGAATAGAGGCAGGTTACACAGTCCCAGACTGACACCCCCCCAGACAGACAGGTCCCCACATAGATACACTTACCTCACATGGCGTGGGGGACCCGCACAGGCGAACAAGCCGCTGCACATGAGGCAGGGAGAGTCGCAATTCAAGACGCACAAAATGGGGGTTAAGAAACCGCACGGCGTCCAGTGAGGTAGCCACCTCACCAATCATCCCTGCACCGAACAGGGATGGGTCGTTCACTGTGCCAGGAGCGTTACCTGGCTGAACGCTCGATGGCAGACTGGGAAGCCACTGACCCACGACCTGCGACCAGGGGGATCAGCCCGAGACCCAGTCCGCATGATCCTCTTCGTCCGAAGAACTAACTAACGCTGACAAAATAACAGCTAAATAAAGGTAGAGAGAAAAACTCAAACAAAATATTAAAAAGAAGAAAGAGTCTGGGACAGAAAGTCCCAGCACAGAGAGAGCCGCCACTCCTGACAAGCTAGACATTAAAACTGAGATATGGTTGCAGGAAGTAGGAGGGTATTGACTGAGGGGACCACCCCTTGAGGGTGGGATATGTTAAAGCTTTATTGTTAACATATTCTGTTGCCTAGCTACTCCTTCGGAGCAAAGTCTAATACCCCATATGTGACGAATATGAAGAGGCGGCGACTGTCGGAGGACGTAAGAGAAATAATAATTTTTTGTCTTAGAGAAAAGGATTTTGCAGTATCGTTCATTGACAGACGCAGCTCCACATAATTGTTGACAATTGGGTTATGCTGCCCCCTACAGGAGTAGAAAACTAGGCAGGAAAAATCTTTACCATGCCTATGGGGCCGTCCCTGCAGGCGTAACCCCGCACACACTGCTATAGGATTCAGTTTCATTGCAAGCAGTGTTTTAGAGGAAAAACCCCCAACCCACTCATAATTAGAGGGGTGGGTGCTGCGTCTGTCAATGAACTTTAGAGAAAAGGATTTTACGGTAAGACAAAAATCCGGTTTTCTCTATCGTTCATTGACAGACGCAGCTCCATATTCTTCTTAGACCATTGGGATGTCCCAAAGCAGTATTTGCATGAGGGGTGCGAGGACAATGCAGAGAAAGAACGTAATTCCCAACAAGGCTAAAACTTTAGCCAACCAGAGAATATAGAGCTCAGGAACAACAAAAAAAGTAAAAGTCTTACAAAAAAGTTCCCCCCAAAAAAAAAACAAACCGCTAAGACCGAGGTCTAAGTCCTACTCCTAAACTAGGCAGAAACAAATTTAAGCCTATAGCAGAGTGTGTGGGGTTTATGCCTGCAGGGATGGCCCCATAGCCGTGGTAAAGCTTTTTCCTGCCTAGTGTTCTACTCCTGTAGGGGGCAGCATAACCCAATGGTCCAGAATTATATGGAGCTGCGTCTGTCAATGAACGATAAAGAAAATAATTTTACAGTAAGACACCAATCCAGTTTTTTCTTTTGCCCCATTTGTACAGAGCGAACGTACATGCATGTTCTATTGGTATGGTCCCTTTAAAGTATCCTGCACCAAATTCAGAAAAGCAATTGGCACAACAAGAATTGAGCAAAACTGGTTGCCATACACACCTGCTCCAATCAGCTTCCAGCTTGGTTCAGTTAAGCTTTGAAAATGAAAGGCAGAGGTTGATTGGTTGCTATGCATAACTGCTTCAGAGTCTAGAATTGGCACGGAGGGTTGGCCTTGACAGATGAGTGCTACCCGCCAATCACATGATCATGATTTCCATCCTGACCTGGATTTAAGGCCCTGTCAAAAGGGCTGCAGAGGGCAGGAAGGGGTTAACTTTGTTTTGAATTGACTTCATTGGTTGTCAGCCTCCTGCCAAACAGAAGATCTGTCCGTCTTCCCAGACGATCTGTCCGTCTTCCCGTCCGTCTTCCTTGTGACTGACAGCAGTGGGGGTCGCTGGCTGACATCATTGTCCAAATATGGTAATAGCCAAACTCACACAATGATATCACCAGAATCCCCGCCCCTTTGTTTACTTTCAGCTGACAGCGGGGGAGATTCCCGGCTCTCATGCTCATCCTCTTACTTCAATCACTCACCCAAAAATGGAAAATTGTATCAAATACTTATTAGATTTGCATTCCAGGCACCAATCCATGGAAGTGTACTACCACCTGTGTGCTGCCATGGAGGCGCCAGGAAACGAGTATGTTCCCATCTGCATTCTTGTTCTGGCTCAGGGACTATAATAGGGGCGTGAGAGCCAGGGCACTGGCATTTCCATGTTTCCCTTTCATAAAGTACATATTATTTACAAATGAAACAAACTCCATCTTGTACATTCTTTTATTTTTCAGCAGTAAATCACATCATGTCAGCAAAATCCTACAATCTCCTCCAGGTCAGAGCAATGTATAGGTAGGACCACAAAGAATATCACCTGCTTCAAGCCTGGAGATACCTTGTAAAATTATAGGAAGGATGATACAGACTTATTACCTGCTTCAGGCCTGTAGACACCCAGGGAACTATATTTTATATATATATATTTTTATTTATATTATATAGGCTGTATCAACCTCATCACCTACTTCAGGGTTCTAAATTATATATATATATATATATATATATAAAAAAAAAAAAAAAGGATAATACAGACTTTTTGCAGGTCTGAAGCAGGTAATAAGTCTGTAAATATATATATATATATATATATAATTTTTTTATTTTATTTCTTTATTAGTATTTAGAAACCTGAAGCAGGTGATGAGGTTGTAACATCATACACATATATATATATATATATATATATATTTCCCTGGGTGTCTATTACCTGCTTCAGGCCTGTAGACACCCAGGGAAATTATATATATATATTTGTGTATGATGTTACAACCTCATCACCTCCTTCAGGCTTCTAAATACTAATATATATATATATATATATATATATATATTTTTTTTTTTTTTTTTCTTTCATAATATGGTTCTGAGATTGTGCGCACTTTATTAATTTATCATTTAATATTGAGTTTTTCGCCTTTATTTTTTCTATCACTTGAGGTTTTTTTTCTGCGCACAATTAATTAGAATTGATGATTATGTTTGATATTAATTTATTGTTTTTCAATTTTTTAGCACAGCTTCTTTATTTGTGTTATCTCACTATAAGCTGCAGCTTATTGATCCAGTCTGTGTATTAGCGCAGTTATATATTGTTGTAATATATATATATATATATAAAAATAATAGACTTATTACCTGCTTCAAGCCTGTAGACACCCTGCCCTGTATACCTTGGCGTTGATTTTCTAAAGGCAAATAGATTGTGCATTTTGCAAATGCAGTTGCACTCATTGGTAAATATGGTAAAGCTCTGCTGATTTCCATCATCCAATCATGCGCAAGCAAAAATGCTTTTTTTTTTTTTTATTACCCCCTTGCGCCTGACTGGGTGAAGCTTTACTGCATTTACTAAGGAAAATAAATCTATTTACCTTCAGTAAACCAAAGCCCTTGTATAGGAAAGAGGTTATAGATTTTATCATTGGCTTATTTTAGAGAATGAAGCTTCAGCCTGAATGTGACCAATATATCACAGCTGACACAGTAATTGGTTCCTGAACCTCAGCAATGGGCCTGGTCTGACAGCGGCTGTGCACAGCATTGGCTGCTATCCGTCCAATAGGAGACCAATCTTCCTGTACCGTGCAGGGGATATTTTTTTTTTTTTTCAGCAGGAAAGGGTTAACCTGTATGATCCTGCTTTTCTACTTAGACACCCTATGGGTCTATATTGATCCCAGGATGATTACTATCAGCCTAATACTAAAGGATGAAGATGACAACCTTAAAATATGCACCAAGTATGCAGCTCCTATATCTTTACTCGGACAGGTTCTCTTCTTCTAGGCTGTGGTCACAGACCGTTTGCAGAGCTTGGTGTGGTCACCGACCTCATACAGGCCATTGGGTACCTGGAGGAGCCAGGTGCTAATAAGGCAAAGAGGAGATGACGGTCAAATGTGGTCAGTCGGTGATATACATTCCATGTCTGTGTAGCAATCATTCTGCTGCGGCAGAGTCCATCGAGAGATGAGAAATGAGGCTGAGCTTCTCCCAGTGTAGCATCAGTAAGGAGTTATGGTGGCACCATCATCTTAAATGGCGGGAAGCCGTGGTGGTCCTCCCTTCACCCCCTTGAAGGCGGGAAGCCGTGGTGGACCTCCCTTCACCCCCTTGAAGGCGAGAGCCCTGGTGGTCCTCCCTTCACCCCCGGAAGGCGTGGTGGTCCTCCCTTCACCCCTTGGAGGCGGGAGCCCTGGTAGTCCTCCCTTCACCCCCTTGAAGGCGAGAGCCCTGGTGGTCCTCCCTTCACCCCCCTGAAGGCGAGAGCCCTGGTGGTCCTCCCTTCACCCCCCCTGAAGGCGAGAGCCCTGGTGGTCCTCCCTTCACCCCCTGGAGGCGGAAAGCCCTGGTGGTCCTCCCTTCACCCCCTGGAGGCGGAAAGCCCTGGTGGTCCTCCCTTCACCCCCTGGAGGCGGAAAGCCCTGGTGGTCCTCCCTCCACCCCTCGAAGGCCGAAGCCCTGGTGGTCCTCCCTTCACCCCCTTGAAGGCGAGAGCCCTGGAAGGCCTCCCTTCACCCCTTAAAGGCAGGAGCCGTGGTGACCACCCGCCCTCTTGAAGCAGGAGTCCTGGTGGCCCCCCGCAACTTCGTTAGTCATATTGCCCCCTTGAAGCACACACACCAACCACGGTATAAGCAGCCAACACACAGATCTCAGACTAATCACACCAGGGCCACCATCTATGGGGGAATGCACGTGGTCACACCCCCACCTAAGAGTTCCTCCTATCATGGTATACATTCTGCAGGATGAAGATGGCGGTCCATAAAGCAATGTCAGTATTGAGCCCCATCTTTAGGTAAGGCGGTATGTCTCACAGGACGCAGCCTGGAAGCCATTATGGTGCCGTGTTCAGTCCAGTCTTCCCGTGCAGGGATCATGGAAGAGAGTCGGGGAAGTCGTATCCATTGCTGCGGGTCACACCCAGCACAGGGAGTACCCAACACTCGGCCTCATGTCACTCCTGGTGGCTCTTCAGGGATTCTGTACTGGAGCTTTCCCTGCGGAAGAAAAAAAACTTGCTGTTATTTTGTGATTGGTTGGCACTTGAAAACCAACGCGCATGTCCAATTTTTAGCAAGCCCCTCCCCTCTTCTATTCACATGAAGCTGATTGGCTGCTGTGAGCACATGCTCAAGAAACCACAGATGTTGGTAAAGTTTTCATGCCAAGGGCAACCTTATGGCCCACTCCATCCATATTGGACTAGTCCAGGGTGGAGTGGGGCAGGGGGGATACCCCTCTGGGGTCTTCTCTGCTGGGCTCCACGATGGGAGGAGCCCAGCTTCAGTCTGGATATCCCATCCCCAGAGGAACCTCCTCAACACGCTGACGGTCTGGAAGGCAGGTAGAGAGCTGTACCCCCAGTAATAGCCCCAAATGGGCACAGGCTGCCATGGAAGAGTGTGAGGGGTCTTTCTGCCAGGGCCGGACCCCCTCCATCCCAGGTGTTCATGACCCCCACCCTCAAAGCCACTCCTATAACCCCTCCCCCATGAATGAGAAGAGCTGTGGGCAGGAGGTTGTGTCGGGAGCTTTCCTATCATGTAAATCTACTCACCAGATATTGACGTGGGAGGGGTATTCCGGAGTGCCGCCATTTTGCCCACCCGGACCTGAAACCAGAGAAGAGTAGATAATATGTCTGATAACTGGGGAGGGGTGTTGGGGGGTCTCCTGGCCTAGCAGGGAGCAGTATTAGATAGGAGGCTTGGGGAGGTCTCCGGGGTAGTGCAGTGTTGTATGGTGGTGGTGGTGGGGGGGGGGGGGGGGGGGGGTCTCCCAGACAGGGTGGGGTTTTGGATTGGGGAAGGTGGGTATTAACACCTATCAGGGGGCACTGTTGGATTGGGGGGGGGGGGGCCTTTCAGACGGGGTGCGGTGTTGGATTGGGAAGGTGGATATACCAACCTATCAGAGTGCAGTGTTGGATTGTGGAGGTGCACTGTTGGATTGTGAGGGGGTCCTCTAGATGGAGGTGCGGTGTTGGATTGGGAAGTTGACTAACAACCTATCAGGGTGCAGGGTCCCCTTGTTCTACTGGGGTGCGAGGAAGACTTTGAGGGTCTTTTGGTCTATCTGGGTGCAGTGGTGCGAGACCCTTTCCCAGCCTTTTAGGGTGCAGTGTTTGATTGTGAGGGGTAGGGGGGGGGTCTCCTGGCCTATCAGGGTGCAGTGTGGATTGTGGGGGGAGCCTTTCAGACAGGGTGCGGGGTTGGATTGGTAAGGTGGATATCCCAACCTATCAGGGTGCAGTGTTGGATTGTGGGGGTGCAGTGCTGGATTGTGAGGGGGTCCTCTAGATGGAGGTGCGGGGTGTTGGATTAAGGAGGTGACTAACTCAACCTATCAGGGTGCACTGTTGGATGGGGGGTGGAAGCCTTTCAGACGGGGTGCGGTGTTGGATTGGGAAAGTGGGTATCCCAACCTATCAGGGTGCAGTGTTGGATTGTGGGGGAGCCTTCCAGATGGGGTGCACTGTTGGATTGTGAGGGGGTCCTCTAGATGGAGGTGCGGTGTTGGATTGGGGAGGTGACTAACTCAACCTATCAGGGTGCAGGGTCCCCTTGTTCTACTGGGGTGCATTATTAGATTGGGGGGCGGTGCGAGGGAGACTTTGAGGGTCTTCTGGTCTATCTGGGTGCAGTGGTGTGAGGCCCTTTCCCAGCCTATTAGGGTGCAGTGTTAGATTGTGGGGGGGGTCTCCTGGCCTATCAGGGTGCAGTGTTGGATTGTGGGGGAGCCTTTCAGACGGGGTGCGGTGTTGGATTGGGAAGGTGGGTATCCCAACCTATTAGGATGCACTGATGGATTGGGGGGGGGGGGGGGGGTGCTCCAGATGAGGTGCGGGGTTGGATATCTCAACCTATCAGGGTGCAGTGTTGGATTGTGGGGGTGCAGTGCTGGATTGTGAGAGGGTCCTCTAGATGGAGGTGCGGTGTTGGATTGGGGAGGTGACTAACTCAACCTATCAGGGTGCACTGTAGGATTGGGGGGGGGTGGAAGCCTTTCAGACGGGGTGCGGTGTTGGATTGGGAAGGTGGGTATCCCAACCTATCAGGGTGCAGTGTTGGATTGGGGGGGGGGGGGGTGTTGGATTGGGAAGGTGGGTATCCCAACATATCAGGGTGCAGTGTTGGATTGTGGGGGTGCACTGTTGGATTGTGAGGGGGTCATCTAGATGGAGGCGTGGTGTTGGATTGGGGAGGTGACTAACTCAACCTATCAGGGTGCAGGGTCCCCTTGTTCTACTGGGGTGCATTGTTAGATTGGGGGGGGGGGGGGTATGGGGAGACTTTGAGGTTCTTCTGGCCTATCTGGGTGCAGTGGTGTGAGGCCCTTTCCCAGCCTATTAGGGTGCAGTGTTAGATTGTGAAAGGGGGGCGGGTCTCCTGGCCTATCAGGGTGCAGTGTTGGATAGTGGGGGTGCACTGTTGGATTGTGGGGGAGCCTTCCAGATGGGGTGCAGTGTTAGATTGTGAGGGGGTCCTCTAGATGGAGGCGTGGTGTTGGATTGGGGAGGTGACTAACTCAACCTATCAGGGTGCAGGGTCCCCTTGTTCTACTGGGGTGCATTATTAGATTGGGGGGGGGGTATGGGGAGACTTTGAGGGTCTTCTGGCCTATCTGGGTGCAGTGGTGTGGGGTTGTTTCCCAGCCTATTAGGGTGCAGTGTTGGATTATGAGGGGGGGTCTCCTGGCCTATCTGGTGCAGCGATAGATTGATGATGGTGTGTGTGGGGGGGGGGGGGGGGGTCAGTCTTCTAGGCTATCAAGGTACCTTACTGAAATGGGGCAGCTCCTGGAGTGAAGTTTTGGATTTCGGGGGGGGGGGGGGGGGGGAGTGGTTTTTTTTGGCCTACCTGCCCCATTGTGGTGGGGATGGCTGGGTATAACTCGGGTCCAGTCTACAAATAATGCTGCCTAGGCACCCCTTTCACAGGGACGCCCCTTTTCTACAAGCTCCGCCTCTAAACGTCCTGAGCTGTACAGCCTTATTGTGTGTAGGGTCACCTGGAGTATAGGGACCGTATATCGGGGTACAGGGGGTTATATTGGTGTCTTCACAACACACTGCCTAGACACTTATGTAGAAGATATATATCGGGGTACAGTGAGTGTATATCGGGGTACGGGGGGTTATATTGGTGTTTGCACACTGCCTAGACACCTATGTAGAAGATATATTTTGGGGTACAGAGGGTATATCAGGGTACAGGGATATACATTAGGTTAATTTTGGTACAGGAAGGTAGATTATGGTATTTTGGGGTACGGGAGGTATACATGGTCACATCTGCACACTGCCAAGGCATTCCTGGACAGCAACGCCCCTTTTCTACAAGCCCCCCCCCCCAAAAAAAAAAAAAAAAAAAAAACTTACCTGAGCCCCATCTCTCTCCAGCGATGGCCAGGAGTCCCTCAGCCATCCAGGACTCTCCCTCCTGATTGGCTGGGACACAGCCGTGATACCATTGGCTCCCATGGCTGTCAAAGTCAGTTAGCCAATCGGGAGAGAGAGGGGGCGGGGCCGAACAGCAGCTCCATGTCTGAATGGACACACGGAGCTGCAGCTCGGCTCTGGTGCCCCCATAGCAAGCTGCTTGCTGTGGGAGCACTCAACAGGAGGGCGGGGCCAGGAGCACTGAAGAGGGACCCGAGAAGAGGAGGATCCGGGCTGCTCTGTGCAAAACCAACTACACAGAGGAGGAAGTATTACAGGTTTATTATTTAAAAGAAAAAAAAAAAAGACGAGAATTTACAATCAGTTTAATGGCATCCCAGTTTTAGTCCGTAGGGTTCAATATTGAGTTGGCCCACCCTCTGCAGTTATAACAGCTTCAACTCTTCTGGGAAGGCTGTCCACAAGGTTTAGGAGTGTCTATGGGAATGTTTCACCATTCTTCCAGAAGTGCATTTGTGAGGTCAGGCAGTGATGTTGGATGAGAAGGCCTAGATCTCAGTCTCCGCTCTAATTCATCCCAAAGGTGTGAAATCGGGTTGAGGTCAGGACTCTGCACAGGCCAGTCAAGTTCTTCCACCCCAAACTCACTCATCCATGTCTTTATGAACCTTACTTTGGTACAGGAAGGATATAAAAGGGGGTATGTGGAGGGTATTTTGGGGTACTGGGATATATGGGTGGACAGAGAGAATATATTAGAAGTATTTGGGTGTACAGAGAGGCTAGTTGGGGGTACAGGGATACTATATGGGGAAACACATGGGGGGGGGTCTTTGGGTGTACACAGAGGATATATAGGGGGGTACAGAGGCTATATGGGGGTATTTGGGGCACAAAGAGGCTAAATGGTGGTATTTGGGGGTACACAGGTTATGTGGGGTACACAGAGGCTATATGGGGGTATTTGAGTGAACAGAGGATATATGGGGTACTGGGAGGATCTAAGGGGGGGGGGGGGGGGTACGGAGGGGCTATAGTGGAGTATTTGGGGCACAGAGGCTACAAGGTGGTATTTGGGGATACAAAGATATATGGGGTACACAGAGGCTATATGGGGGTACAGAGGTTATATGGTGAAACATAGAGGATATATGGGGGTACACATGCTATATAGGGGTATTTGCGTGAACAAAGAGGATATACATTGGGGTACTTGGGGGTACATAGAGGCTATATGGGGAGTACACTGAGGAAATAAGGGGGCTTATTTTGGGGTACAGGGAGTACATGGCGGTATAAAGAGGATATTTTGAGTACTGGAATATATAGGGGCACTGGCAGGATATATAGGGGTATTTGGGGTACAGAGGATATATGTTGGTACAGGAAGGGTATATGGGGGTATGTGGGGTGTACACAGATATATGGGGGTACAGGGGGTGTACAAACATATATAGGAGTATTTGGGAGGATATATGGGGTACAGGGGGTGTACACAGGGGATATATGGGGGTATAGGAAAAGTATATGGGGTACAGGGGGTGTACACAGGGTATATGGCGGTACAGGGGGATATTTGAGGGTACAGGGGGTGTACACAGGGAATATTGGGGTACAGGGGGATATTTGAGGGTACGGGGGGGTGTACACAGGGTATATGGGGTACAGGGGGATATTTGAGGGTACAGGGGGTGTACACAGGGAATATTGGGGTACAGGGGGATATTTGAGGGTACGGGGGGGTGTACACAGGGTATATGGAGTACAGGGGGATATTTGAGGGTACAGGGGGTGTACACAGGGAATATTGGGGTACAGGGGAATATTTGAGGGTACGGGGGTGTACACAGGGAATATTGGGGTACAGGGGGGATATTTGAGGGTACAGGGGGTGTACACAGGGTATACTGGGGTACAGGCAGTGTTAATTTTGAGGTAAATTTTCATTTTAATTTTAGTCATATTTTAAATGAACACTGGGTACAGGGGGTGTACATAGGGTATATAGGCGGTACAGGGGGTGTACACAGGCTAGGTATATGGGGTACAGGGTATATGGGGGGTACAGGGTAAGTATATGGGGTACAGGGGGTGTACACAGGCTAGATTGGGGGTATTTAGGGTACAGGGGGTATTTGGTGTATATAGGGGGTGTACACAAGGTATATAGGGGGGTGTTTGGTGTGTATATATATATATATAGGGGTGTACACAGTGTATATAGGGGGGGGGGTGTACACAGGGTTTATAGGGGGGTATTTGGTGTATATAGGGGGTATATAAGGGGGGGGGTGTACACAGGGTATATATAAGGGGGTATTTGGTGTATATAGGGGGGGTACACATGGTATATAGGGGGTATTTGGTGTATATAGGGGGGTGTACACAGGGTATATATAAGGGGGTATTTGGTGTATATAGGGGGGGGGGGGTGTACACAGGCCATATGCACACACCACAATGCCTAGGCACCTCTGGATGGTGACACCCCCTTTTCTCCTAGCCCCGCCCCCTGTGTCATGTGATCTCGGGGTCTCACCCTGCCGGTAGTAGAAGGCGGTCACGGTGGGTCCGTAGCTCCTCCAGGCCAGGTGGATGGCGGTGACACTGAGGAGCAGCCAGGCCAGCAGTAGGCGGAAGAGGGCGGCTCTCAGGTCATTCCTGTCCCATTCCTCACCGAACTCCGAGCCCAGAGACAGGACCTGAGCCCAGAACTGAGAGACCAACTCCGACCCCCACACCGCCATCTTCTCCCCTCACCCCGCCATCTTACGACGAGACCCGCCCACAGCCCAGCCCCCACCGTGCAGGGCTAAGCCACGCCTACTAGCCTATCGCACTGCCAAAACCTGCCTGACTGTCACCGCAGAGCCCCGCCCCTCTTACGTGTCAGTGATCAGACAGCACCGCCCACCAGCCTAGGTTTGCACTATTGCTTCCTGTAGCCCCGCCCCTTTGCCTGTCAGTCATCGGCTCTCCCTCCAGCCTGCCTACTAAGGAAGCTCACTGGGTGGGGCCGAGATACAGCTGGCTCCTCCCAGTATATGTTATCTGGTTCCTATAGCGACCAATCATCTTCCAGCTCTCATGTGTACAGGGATGACAGGGTGCAGCTGATTGGCTGTTGAGGACATACGCTCACCAGGTCATAACCAGTGTGAAGAGAACTTGTCACCCCTGCTTTATGAGGGGGGAGGGGCTCCCACCATCACTGCGACCCCCCAGAACCTACTAGGGGGGTCCAACACTGCCAAATACAATACTGGAGCCTGGGCAGTTCTTGGCTGTGTTTACAAATCTCTTCACTACTTTCATAACCAGCCCCATATATAACCTGACCCTTCTTCCCTCAATCCTGACAACAAAAACCATCCCCACACCATGAGTCTCCCACCACCATGCTTCACAGTTGGGATGGTGTTCTCAAATGAATGAGCAGCGCCATCTCTTTACTACATTCTTAACCAGCCCTGTTTTTAACTTGACCCTCCTTCCCCTCAATCCTGACAATAAAAAACATCCCCACACTATGATTCTCCCACCACCATGTTTCACAGTTGGGATGGTGTTCTCAAAGTGATGAGCAGTGCTGGCTCTGCGCCTCATTCGGCACTAAAAACCTTTCGGCTCTGGGTTTTATAGCCCTCCCGGGCTGTTCAGGGTCTCTAACCTGCTGAAAGGTGACTCAAAGCCTGAACAAGCACTGTATGTGGCTCCACCCTTCCTTCCCTCAATCCTGACCATAAAAAAACATCCCCACACCACTAGGCTTCACAGTTGGGATGGTGTTCTCAAAGTGATGAGCAGCGCCATCTCTTCACTGCATTCATAACCAGCCCCATATATAACTTGACCCTCCTTTCCCTCAATCCAGACAATAAAAAACATCCCCACACTATGAGTCTCCTACCACCATGCTTCACAGTTGGGATGGTGCTCTCAAATGAATGAGCAGCGCCATCTCTTTACTACATTCTTAACCAGACCTGTTTTTAAATTGACCCTCCTTCCCCTCAATCCTGACTATAAAAAACATCCCCACACTATAAGTCTCCCACCACCATGCTTCACAGTTGGGATGGCATTCTCAAAGTGATGAGCAGCGCTGTCTCTGCACCCCATTCTGCACTGAAAACCTTTCGGCTCTGGGTTTTACAGCCCTCCAGGGCTGTTCAGGGTCTCTAACCTTCTGAATGGTGACTCAAAGAATGAACAAGCACTGTATGTGGCTCCACCCTTCTTCCCCTCAATACTAACAATGAAAACCATCCCCACACCATGAGTCTCCCACCACCATGCTTCACAGTTGGGATGGTGTTCTCAAAGTGATGAGCGGCGCTGTCTCTCTATTACATTCTTAACCAGCCCTGTATATAGAACTTGACCCTTCTTCCCCTCCACCCTAACAATAAAAACCATCCCCACACTATAAGTCTCCCACCGCCATGCTTCACAGTTGGGATGGTGTTCTCAAGGTGATGAGCCATGCCATCTCTTCACCACATTCTGAACCAGCCCCCTTTATGGTTCAATTATTTCACTCAATCCTAACAAAACCATCCCCACACTATGAGTCTCCCACCACCACGCTTCACAGTTGAGATGGTACTCTCAAAGTGATGAGCGGCGCTGTCTCTTCACTACATTCTGAACCAGCCCTGTATCTGGCATCTCTGGCTGTGTTCAGGGTCTCTGACCTGCTGAAAGGTGACTCAAAGACTAAAGCAGAACTGTATGTGGCTCCACCCTTCCTTCCCTCAATCCTGACCATAAAAAACATCCCCACACTATGAGTCTCCCACCACCATGCTTCACATTTGGGATGGTGTTCTCAAAGTGATGAGCAGTGCCGTCTCTGCACCCCATTCTGCACTGAAAACCTTTCGGCTCTGGGTTTTACAGCCCTCCCGGGGCTGTTCAGGGTCTCTAACCTGCTGAAAGGTGACTCAAAGACTGAACAAGCACTGTATGTGGCTCCACCCTTCTTCCCCCCAATCCTGACAATGAAAACCATCCCCACACCATGAGTCTCCCACCACCATGCTTCACAGTTGGGATGGTGTTCTCAAAGTGATGAGCGGTGCTGTCTCTCCACTACATTCTTAACCAGCCCTGTATATAGAACTTGACCCTTCTTCCCCTCCATCCTAACAATAAAAACCATCCCCACACTATAAGTCTCCCACGCCATGCTTCACAGTTGGGATGGTGTTCCCAAAGCGATGAGCCGTGCCATCTCTTCACCACATTCTGAACCAGCCCCCTTTATGGTTCAATTCTTTCACTCAATCCTAACAAAACCATCCCCACACTATGAGTCTCCCACCACCATGCTTCACAGTTGGGATGGTACACTCAAAGTGATGAGCAGTGCCGTCTCCTCACTACATTCTGAACCAGCCATGTATCTGGCATCTCTGGCTGTGTTCAGGGTCTCTGACCTGCTGAAAGGTGTCTCAAAGACTAAAGCAGCACTGTGTGGGGCTCCACCCTTCTTCCTCTCAAAACTGACCATAAAAACCATACCCACAGAATGAGTCTCCCACCACCATGCTTCAAAATTGGGATGGTGTTCTCAAAGTGAACAGCAGCGCCATCTCTCCACCACATTCTGGACCAGCCCTGTATATGGCTTGATTCTTCTTCCCCTCAGTCCTAACAATAAAAAAACATCCCCACACTATGAGTCTCCCACCACCATGCTTCACAGTTGAGATGGTGTTCTCAAAGTGATGAGCAGTGCCGTCCCTTCACTACATTCTGATCCAGCCCCGTATACGCTTCCATCCTTCTTGCCCGCAATCCTAACCATGCCAACACCATGAGTCTCCCACCACTATTGCGTCACAGTTGGGATGTTGCTCTCAAAGTGATGAGCAGCGCCATCTCTTCATTGAATGATTAACCAGCCCTGTATATGGCTCAATCCTTTTTCCCCTTAATCCTGACAATAAAAACTATCCTCACACTATAAGTCCTCCACCACCATGCTTCACAGTTGGAATGGTGCACTGAAGGTGATGAGCAGTGCTGTCTCTTTACCACATTGTGCACTAAGGCTAAAAATGTCACATGTCAGACGAGAGACCCTTCTCTGCCTTTCCTCTGAGATTTGGGTCCTTTCTACCAATTGCTTCCTTCTCCTCCTTGTCCCAACCTTCCTGGCTCTGTGCAGCGTCTGCTCCTTTAGGGGTCACCATTGGCCTCTTGGTTGGTTCCCTGGCACCCTCCCCACCCATCACTGAGTTATAATGGACGGCCCTCTGGGCGGAGTCACAATTGTGTTCTATTCTTTCTGTAAAATGTAACTAAAGGGAATTTTTGTTTTCCCTTTTTATGGAGTGAAAAGGGATTAGACCAGTGGCGGCCGGTGTTCGGTAATTCGGGGGGGGGGGGGGGGCGGCAAACCAATTCGGGGTAATTCGGGGGGGCCCCCCCGGAACGGCCAGCCGGCCGGCCTACCCCCTCCTGTCTGAGCCGGGGAGTGCTGGATGGATGGCTGAGCCACCTGCTGCGCGTCTCCTCCCTCTTCCTGGACAGTGGCCAGTAAGATCGCTTCTCCTTTTGGCCAATCGAGAAAGGGGTCTCACAACCCTCTTCCTGATTGGCTGGGAGGAGAATCAGTGTGACAATAGCGAATATTTATCCGCTATTGTCATACAACTGGGTGGGCTCAGGGCGCAGTGCTCTGCGCTCTGGGCCCACCCTTTTTTGAAGCCTATTAGAGCCTCTGACGCTAATCATGTGCTTCAAAAAAAAATTCCCCCATTGGAATCCATGTGTCCGGCACCCTGCTGCATGTAGATTAGGGGGCCGGACGCATGGATGGGGGGGTGGCGACCCTGCGCCCCCAATGGATGGGCCGCCACTGGATTAGACCCTCCGCCCGTCAGGTTTTTAAATTCAAACAGTAACTTTATTGAAAAGTATACATGTTGGGAATACATTGAAGTGTACATAAGGCTATTAACCTCCCTGGCGGTATTCCCGAGTGTGGCTTGGGGGTTAATTTTCAGTACCAAAAGCGGTAACCCCGAGCCACACTCGGGATTACCCCAGAATGTTACTCACCTTCCCCGCGGTCCTCCCCGCCGTCCTCTCCCACCGTCCTCTCCCGCCGTCCTCTCCCGCCGCCCTCCCCGCCTTCCTCCACGCTGTCCTCCCCGCCTTCCTACCCGTTGTCCTCCCCCTCCGTCCTCCCCGCCGTCCTCCCCGCTGTCCTCTCCCGCCGTCCTCCCCGCCTTCCCCCCCGCAGTCCTCTCCCGCCATCTTCCCCGCCGTCCTCTCCCCCCATCCTCCCCGCCGTCCTCTCCGCCTTCCTCCCCGCCGTCCTCCCGCCTTCATTCCTGCCTTCCTCCCCCGCCGTCCTCCCCGCCTTCCTACCCATTGTCCACCCCCCCTGTGACGCAGGGGGGGTGGAACCAGCGGCAAATTCAGAAATGTAAATACACCAAATGAGATGATAGAAAGCTGTGATCCTAACGGATTTCACCTGGTGACTTTTCCAGTGCCCTGCCTGTGCTTTTCCAGTTCTTTGTGCCTGGAAAATAGAGAACGACCATGGCGTCCAAAAAGCGTTCTTTTTGCGCAAAAGCGCTTTTAGACAAACTGGAAAACAGCGACAGCGAAACTGAGTTACTTGAAGAACTGAGCGATAGCGATTGGTGGGAAAATTCCTCATCAGGTACGGAAAGTGACGACAGCGACGATTCTGATATCTGAAGGAGGAGGGGAGGGATTCATGATCTGTAGTGTAGATAATGACTGGACCTCCATCCCTGGTAATTGTAGGAAAAAGACAGAGATTGTGGGACTTTAAATGAGGTCAGTCATTAACAAATATTAAAAGGTACTGTGATATGTCACAAAAATGAATAAATAATTTATTGCATATTGTATGGAGAGTACAGTAAAAATATCCATATGTCAAGAACTGAACATGAAGCATATAAATTCATAAAAATATATTTACATAAAAATCAATCAATGAATACATAAATCCGTCAATACATTATATAAATAAACAACATGTAAATCAGTCTTCAAATAGTATATCTTCATATCTTATAGGCTCTACGCGTTTCGTGGCTCTATGTCCACTCATCAGGAGCAAATTTGAAATTCTGAATCTGTAAATGTAAATTAACCACTTTACCCCCAGCCACTGTGCTGCTACTGCGGCACAGTGGCTCGTTACCGTCCAGCGACGTAGACCTACGTTGCTGGACTCCTCCCCCTGTAGGCGGCGCTCCCGCTCTTCCCCGATCGTCGGGGAATCGAGTGAGGAGATCCGCCCGCCTGTGTAAACAGAGCGGGCGGATCTCCTAAGTGACAGGGAGTGACAGATCGGAGTGTTCAGCATAGCTGAACCTGCGATCTGTCCTTCTGTCACTCAGTCACCTCCCCCCCCCCACACACGTCAGTAAGCACCAGGCATACATTAACCCCTCCCTCTCCAATAAAATGAACCCCTTCCCTCCCAGTGTCATTTTTACAGTAACAGTGCATATTTATAGCACTGATTACTGCAGTAATGTCACTGGTACCCCCAAAAGTGTCAAAAATGTCAGTCAAGGGTCCGATCTGTCCGCCGCAATGTCGCAGTCCCGCAAATAAAATCGCAGATCGCCGCCATTACTCGTTAAAAAAAACCACCAAAAATGACAGAAATCTTTCCCTTAGTTAGTAAACGCAATAACTTTTGCGCAAACCAATCAAAATACGCTTATTGTGATTTTTTTTACCAAACATAGGTAGCAGAAGACAAATTGGCCTAAATTGATAAAAATTAGATTTTTACATTTTTTGGAGGGGGAATTTCATATAAAAAAATGTGAAAAATATTGTTATTTTTTCAAAATGTACGCTCTTTTTTTGTTTATAGCGCAAAAAGTAAAAATCACACAGGTGATCAAATACCACCAAAAGAAAGCTCTGTTTGTGGGAAAAAAAGGACGGCAATTTCATTTGGGTACGGCGTCGCACGACCGCGCAATTGTCAGTTAAAGTCGCACAGCGCCTAATAGCAAAAAGTGGCCCAGACGTAAGACAGCAAAATCCTCCGGTGGTAAAGTGGTTAAGGGTGGAAAGTGGGGTGAATCCAAGGTACCAGAGCGTTCATACGATGCAAAAAAAGAAGGAGAAAATGTGAGAAGAAAAAATTAGTAGTGTATCAGAGTGACTGATAAGTGAAAAATGTGTTGACCAACTAAAAATAACCCAGCAGAGAATACAACCAGGTAGAAACAGGTGAAAGATATGTGAGCAGGCATCTTACCAATAATATGGTGAAGTAATGGAAACACTTAAACAGGTGAATGACAGAGACAGAGAACCCATACAAAGCAAGGAGTGTAGCGTCTCTTTCTGGCACATCGCTTGTGGAATTTGGGAAGAATATCAAATGATTCTTCAGAATTTCCAACGGAGCAATGTGCCAGAAAGAGACATCAGAATCGTCGCTGTCGTCACTTTCCATACCTGATGACGAATTTTCCCACCAATCGCTATCGCTTAGTTCTTCAAGTAACTCAGTTTCGCTGTCGCTGCTGTTTTCCAGTTCATCTAAAAGCGATTTTGTGCAAAAAGAACGCTTTTTGGACGCCATGGTCGTTCTCTATTTTCCAGGCACAAAGAACTGGAAACGCACAGGCAGGGCACTGGAAAAGTCACCAGGTGAAATCCCGTGGTGAAATGGGATGATACAGTGTAATCTGTATCATCTCATTTGGTGTATTTATATTTTTTAAATTGCGGCCGGTTCCACCCCCCCTGCGTCGCAACGCTCGCAGGGAAGGGAACCGGAAGACAGGTGCCGGCATCGGCCGAGCACACAGTGGGAGGACGGCGGGGGAGTAGAGCGGGAGGATGGCGGGGGAGGACGGCGGGGGAGGAAAGCAGGAGGATGGCGGGGGAGGACAGCGGGAGGATGGTGGGGGAGGATGACGGGGGAGGACAGCGGGAGGATGGCAGGACACCGGGGGGGATGGCAGGGGAGGACGCCGGGGGGAGGATGGCGGAGGAGGACGGTGCGGGAGGACGGTGCAGGAGGATGACGGGGGGACAGCAGGAGGACGGCGGAGGATGGCCGGGGAGGACAGCGGGAGGATGGCAGGGAAGGACGCCGGGGGGAGGATGGCGGAGGAGGACGGTGCGGGACGGCGGGAGGATGGCGGGGGAGGACAGGAGGATGGTGGGGGAGGATGACGGGGGAGGACAGCGGGAGGATGGCAGGGGAGGATGGCGGAGGAGGACGGTGCGGGAGGACGGCGGTGGAGGACGGTGCAGGAGGATGGCGGGGAGGACAGCAGGAGGATGGCGGAGGAGGACAGCGGGAGGATGGCGGGGGAGGACGGCAGGGGAGGACAGCTGGAGGATGGCAGGGGAGGACGCTGGGGGGAGGATGGCGGAGGAGGACGGTGCGGGAGGACAGCGGGAGGACAGCGGGAGGATGGCAGGGGAGGACGGCAGGGGAGGAAATCCTGACATAATCAGACCGCCAGGGAGGTTAAACAGCAATACATCCAGAACTAACAAAGGAAACATTTTGGGATTGTTCATCCCGAGTGGAGATCATGTAAATGACGCAAGATGTAGTAGAGGAAGCAAAATATATGCAAAGCAGTGTTATACATTATTTACTAATGATGTGATCATCACAGCTATCGCTGCACGGAGGGAAAGTCATAAATGTAGATAACCCAACTAGGCACCCGTCTCTGGGGCTTGAAGCCATCTATCCCATATCTTAATAAATTTGGAGGGACAACCTCTATGAGTATAAATTAGTCTCTTGTATGGTATAATATTATTTATCTCTTTCAGCCAGTTACTAAATTCAGGGGGTTTTTCACACATCCATTGTCGAGCAATGAGTTTTCTAGCTACAAATAAAGTTTCTTGCAGGAAAAGTGTAGTGAATCTATCCAGGCTCGCATCCGGGAGCATCCCCAATAGACATGGCTTAGAGTGCAGTGTTAGGGGAGAACCCATGGTATCATGTAAGCAGGGGCAGACTGGCAGCTTTCGGCCCAGGGGGCAAGTACAAGCCAGAGGCCCATGGTGCAGCGACTCGGCCCCCCTCCCACTTTCCCTCACCCCCCTCCCACTCTCCCAATCCACCTCCTGACCCCCATTCCAAGCTGAAGCCCTGCTCCAGAGACTCTCTACTTAATGGCTGAATCTGGGTTCCCGACTTGGCCAGCAGGGGGCGGTTGGGGGGGAGCTGGGACCGCTCAGTTGGGGTTGGCAAGGGCAGAAGAGTCTCCAGTGTTGCATGGAATTGGCCTCTGCTGAGAAATAGTTTACACCATCCATGCTGGGGGGGCGAGGTCTGCTCTTTGTCCTTGTCTTCAAACCGCACTCATTAGGTCAGCGGCAGGGACTTTTTACTTATCTTCTCCAGGAATACTTTAGCAAGTCTGTGGCAGAAGCAGTGCAGCCTTTTTACGGGGCATCAGAGCAGCCCAGGGGGCAATTGCCCCCCTGCCCCATGGCCCAGTCCTCCCCTGCATGTAAGAATTGTACAATTTATTCCCAGTAGCCTTGAACTCGCGGGCATTGCCAGAGCAGGTGATAAAAGGTTCCCTGATCCAACCTACACATAGGGCAAAGAGTACACTGATCTCCCTTATACCTGGCAATCATGAGCGGCGTAAGGTAAGAGCGGTGTAGGATGGGGTCAGGCGATCGGACAGTTTGGGAGGGACCTTTTAGCAAGTGTCTAAAGCTTCACTCCACTCCTCATCCTCCAATGTGCCCATGTCGTTCTCCCACTTTGTTTTGAGGGCGTACGCTCCCACCGTGGAGGAAGAAAGATGCAACGTGTTGTAAAATATCATTATGAGGTGTTTGGGGTCAGTGCCCTTAACCAGTTCCCGACTGACCGCCGCCTATTTACTGCGGCAATGCGGCTCTCCTGTGCAAACCAACGTAGGGCTGCATTGGTCAGGGGAGCAGGGAGCTAGGGGACGAGCGGGGAAGCCGATGCACGGGTCAGGCGGCTCCGATTGCCTCCTGACACCCACGATCGTTCCCCGCTGAGAGAGAAGAGCGGTCGGCTGTTCTAAACACATCTGACCGTTCTTCTCCCTGGAATGAACACAGAGCTCCTGTGATCCTTCTATATGGGAAAACAGGTCTCTATGATCATTTCAAAAGCCACCCCCCCCCCCCCCCACAGTTAGAATCACTCCCCTAGGCTCACATTTAACCCCTTGATTAACAACAGTGTTAACCCCTTCCCTGCCAGTGTCATTATTACAGTAACAATGCATATTTTTAGCACTGATTACTGTAGTAATGTCACTGGTCCCCCTAAAAGTGTCAAAAATGTCAGTTAGGGGTCCTATCTGTCCGCCACAATGTCGCAGTCCGGCTAAAAAAAAATCGCAGATCACCGCCATTACTAGTAAAAAAAAAAAAAAAAAACAATAAAATGACATAAATCTTTCCCGTAGTTAGTAGACACAATAACGTTTGCGCAAACCAATCAAAACACGCTTATTGTGATTTTTTTTTTACCAAAAATATGTAGCAGAAAACACATTTTTTTTTTGAGAATGTTATATATACTAGAAAGTGAAAAATATTGTTTTTATTTTCATAATTTTAGCACTTTTTTGTTTATAGCGCAAAAAATAAAAATCGCACAGGGGATCAAATGCCACCAAAAGAAAGCTCTGTTTGTGGGAAAAAAAGGACATCAATTTTTTGTTGGGTACAGCTTCACACGACCGCGCGATTGTCCCTTAAAGTAACGCAGTGCCGAAACACAAAATATGGCCTGGTCATTAAAGGGGAAAATCTTTTGGTCCAGAAGTGGTTAATAACCTCGATTACTGGGGCAGGTTCGAGTCTTGGGACTGTAGACATGAATTGTGCTTAAAAGGCATGGCGGCCCTGCAGGTAGCAAAAGAACATATGCAGGGCCATCTTTAATATTGATTGGACCCTGGGCAAACATTTTCTTGGGCCCTCCTAAATTCACTTATCAACTATTTGCAGACAGTGCAGCCTCAAGGGGCAGCTGCTTTGGGCCCCACAACAATGACTGGGCCCAGGGCAGCTGCCCCTTTTGCCCTGTGTTAAAGACAGCCCTGAACATATGATTTGATAGCCTGTATTCACTATTCAATGTATCAAAGGGCTTAATTTCCTCATTCACTAGTATGTGTGATAGGTAGCGAATTCCAAAATAAACCCATATGTTCGAGTCTGGTATTGAGCAGAACTCAGAAAATGTAGTGTTGTACCATAGGGGAGGTAAATTTGTGAAACTGGGGGAGAGCAAGCTTGTCCGACACTACATCCCAGATACGCTTATAATGGTGTAGCACTACTCCCGTGGGAGCTGCAGGTTACGGATTCCCCTGGTTTGCCTATAGCAACATCTTGACAATGAAGCATATTCTAAGTGCTTGGCTCAGTAAGAAAACAGTCCAGGGGTTTTGGTTTTTGTTGATTTATTTGAGAACTGGGATAGGAGAAGGGATGAGTGGGATACGCCAACTGAATAACTATGCACAATTTGCTGAGACTTCTGGTTAACACTGGATGCGGCAAGGCCGCTGCTTCACCTTGCCACTTTCATAGTTGCCAACATTTGAAAAAAAATTCCAGGGACACTACTTACCACACCCACTTTCCGAAGCTCCACCCACTCCACATAATTAATCTCCGCCTACATATCATCAGATTTTAGGGTCTACTCAATAAAGAGAGAATTACAGGAAACTGAAAAGGGAATTTCAAACTTGAGGCCAAAGTAGCAGAGTTGGAATAATTCTCCCATTCAGCTGCACTACTTCTGCATAAAGTGGTTAAAATTCTCATCACAATTCCCTGCAATTCTAAAGTGTCAAATGTGCTCAGGTGTGACCATACAAAAACTGTAAATATAAATAAAGTACAACGTTTAAATAAGTACATTAGAGTGCAAAGTGTAAAGAGTAAATAAGTACATTGCCGGGACAATGTAAATTACCCGGGACAGGCTCCTATTTGCTGGGAAGGTCGTCGGCATACATGCTGATTTTTTCCGTCAGGGATCCCACCCTCAACCCAGTTACCCCGGGGTGTGCATGTATGGCAATTGCAAGTGGCTCGGCAGCTAAAGCATAAAGTAGGGGGGGTTAGTGGCCAGCCCTGTCGGGTGCCCCTGGTGAGGGGGAAACATTCAGACGTCCACCCATTCGCCAGCACTCTGGCCACTGGATCCTAATACGGTATTTGTACCTGTAGCGGAGAATTATTTTAATCTACAGGGTCTCTGCCGGTAGACAGGAAAACAGGTAATAATCCAAATAGGCAGGTACAGCATGCAACAATCCAGGTAGCGTTATACCATCCTTCCCTCCCAAGAACTAGACGACACATAGGCTGGGAGTCAACTAGAACTGATCGTTTATTGAAAACACAAGAGATCTACACTCTGCGAAAACCCCTCCCTCTTTGAGCCATCCCCCACACAAACATACATCCCATAATAAGCTTACAAGGTAGACAGGAACAATAGGACAATGGAATGCAGGTATTCACAATAACAAACCCCACCCCACTGGCATGGGTCTATGAAACACTTCTACCATTTTGTAGCCATCTGCAATACATCCCCACACATCTCCTGAGGGACACTGCTCAGAAATATGATAGTCCCAAGTGAAAGAGTTCTCACTCTCTCAACACAAACCACACTCTCAGTGTCCATTCCGCTACAGTACCCATCTGATAAACTTGGGGCCAAATCCATGGCGTTCTAAGCATTTCCACAGGAATACCCATTCAACTGAATCGAAGGGTTTGGCCGTGTCCAGCGCCACAACTATTCTAGAGCCAATAAGCCAATATCGTCATACTGGGCCTGGAGATTCATAAATAACCGTCTAAAAATTAAAGGAGGTATTTATGCCTGGCATAAAGCCTGACTAATCTGCATGAATCAGAGAGAGGATCACCTGATTAGGTCTAATAGACAAAATTTTGGCCAGAATTTTGATGTCAACTTGCAATAGAGAAATGGGGCGATAGGATTCAGGCAAGTGAGGGTCCTTGCCAGGTTTAGGGATTAACACAACTAAAGCTTCTCATATAGAGGGGGGCAGGGTAAAGGTGTCAAATACATGGTTAAATAAAGAGAGTCACCGTGGTACTAGTAGTTCGGAGTTCGAGGAGTAAAATTCCACAGGTAATCCGTCCAAACCCAGAGACTTGGACCGAGGGAATTTGGCTATAGCATCAGCTATTTAATCCGATATGAGTGGGGCCTCAAGTTTCTCTAGTTGGACATCAGTTAGTCGGGGGAATTGAATAGTATCAAGAAAGGTTTGCATTGTGGAAGTGTCACTAGGGGCTGTGGAAGTGTAGAGAGTTTGAAAAAATTCCTTGAATTTCCCTGCCACCAGCCTGGGCTCGGACAGATGTTCACCGCTGGGAAGGCGCAGACCAATAACCACCAGTGGTCTATCCTCACTGTGGACCAGCAGGTAGGCCAGAAGTTTACCTGCCCTTTCCCCATGTTCAAACAGCTTTTGTTTTTGAAAAAAAGAGTTTGCCCTGGGCCTTCTCGTATTCTGGATTTCAATATTTCTATTAATTTTGTAAGAAAGAGTCACAAAGATGCATACAATCAATAACCATGGAACAGTTCAAAACGTTTGACATGGCCCTCAAAGTAGTAAAGCTGTGGCTTAAACATCAGAAAAACTGTGTAGGCACGCCATGCTACCTGAATCAGTGCCAGCCGGACAGGGCCCCGCCACTCCCCCTCCGGGGCCCCCAGGGGAACATGCTGCGCCCCGGGGGGGAGAGCGACCGCCCGACCCCCAGCATATAATATTATGTTTTGGCTAGTCCCGGAGGCCTGCATCCCCGGCAATGTTGCACAGGTGCCACTTGTATGTCAGTTATAGAAAATGACCACAACATGCGGCGACAGAGGACCAACAGTGGTCCAATAACCAGTGCTGTATTTGGGCCTAGGCCAACAAGGCCCAGGCCTAGGGCAGCACTTTGTAGGGGGACAGCAAAAAAGGCACCCCCCCCTCCACCTGAGACTCTTTTGGCCTCTGGTTGCTAGAGTCGCCTTTCTCACCTTTCTCTCTCTCAACCCCCTCCTCTCTCTCTCTCACCCCTCCTTTCTCTCTCACCTCTTTCTCTCACCCCCTCTCTTTCTCTCTCTCTCACCCCCTCTTTTTCTCTCTCTCACCCCTTCTCTTTCTCTCATCCTCCCTCTCTCTTATCCCCCCTCTCTCTTTCTCTCACCTTCCCCCCTCTCTCTCATCTCCCTCTCTCTCTTACCCCCCTCTCTCATCCCCTTTCTCTCTTCCCCCCTCTCTCTCTCATCCCCCTCCCTCCGTCACCCACCCCCCTTTCTCTCTCTCTCATCCCCCTCTCTCTCTCCCTCCCTCACCCACCCCTCTCTCCCTCCCTCACCCACCCCCCCTCTCTCTCTCTCTCTCTCTCCCACCCCTGTCACCCCCCCCCTCTCGTGAGATCTCAGGGGTTCATGCTGGGACTTGGAGTCCTTCAATTTTGGAGGGAGTCACATCCGTTAAAAAGGAAGGAGTGGGGCAAATTTACATCGGAAAGGGGGCGCCCAATTTTAGTCTTGCCTAGGGCAGCACAAAACCAAAATACACCACTGCCAATAACGACCACGTCTTCATAGACAACTTTGTTGTAAAGAAAATGAAGAAGTAGAGAAGAAATAGAGGAGAGAAAAGAGAAAGAAAAGGAAAAGATGTAGGAGTAAAAAAGAGAGAGGGAAAAAGGAGCAACAGAAAGTCGGTGTCCAGATCCAAGAGGTAGAAGATTGGGGATCGCAAGCACGCTACTCGATCCCGTTAGGTGGAGGCTCCCCCACTGGTCATAGGGAGCCGGCGAGGCATCTCACCCCGGGGTCCCATGTTTTCTCAAAGAGGTGCATTTTGTCTTGAAGGATGGCCACCATCCTATCATTGATCATGATCCAGGTCAGCTTGGCCTTAAGCAGCTCCATCGGTATCACCGGAGAGCGACAGGAACGGGCTATTGCTATTTTGGCTGCTGTGAAAATGAACGTTATGAGGCGTATGGTATGTTTCGGTGTCCCTTCAATAGGTTTGGTCGGAAGCGCCCGATGAGGGGATTTCACCAGATTAATGTGTGTAAGGGAATAGATAAAATTGTATGTACGGATCCAGAACCGTCGCCTTCTCGTATTCTAACTGTGCAACCACTCTAGTTGTCAATTTAAGTTGGGAAGCTTTGGAGGTGGAGGGTTCCGCTATACAGTGCCTTGCGAAAGTATTTGGCCCCCTTGAACTTTGCAACCTTTTGCCACATTTCAGGCTGTAAACATAAGGATATAAAACTGTAATTTTTTGGGAAGAATCAACAAGTGGGACACAATCATGAAGTGGAACGAAATTTATTGGATATTTCAAACTTTGTTAACAAATAAAAAACTGAAAAATTGGGCGTGCAAAATTATTCAGCCCCTTTACTTTCAGTGCAGCAAACTCTCTCCAGAAGTTCAGTGAGGATCTCTGAATGATCCAATGTTGACCTAAATGACTAATGATGATAAATAGAATCCACCTGTGTGTAATCAAGTCTCCGTATAAATGCACCTGCACTGTGATAGTCTCAGAGGTCAGTTTAAAGCGCAGAGAGCATCATGAAGAATAAGGAACACACCAGGCAGGTCCGAGATACTGTTGTGGAGAAATTTAAAGCCGGATTTGGATACAAAAAGATTTCCCAAGCTTTAAACATCCCAAGGAGCACTGTGCAAGCGATAATATTGAAATGGAAGGAGTATCAGACCACTGCAAATCTACAAAGACCTGGCCGTCCCTCTAAACTTTCAGCTCATACAAGGAGAAGACTGATCAGAGATGCAGCCAAGAGGCCCATGATCACTCTGGATGAACTGCAGAGATCTACAGCTGAGGTTGGAGACTCTGTCCATAGGACAACAATCAGTCGTATACTGCACAAATCTGGCCTTTATGGAAGAGAGGCAAGAAGAAAGCCATTTCTTAAAGATATCCATAAAAAGTGTCGTTTAAAGTTTGCCACAAGCCACCTGGGAGACACCAAACATGTGGAAGAAGGTGCTCTGGTCAGATGAAACCAAAATCGAACTTTTTGGCAACAATGCAAAACGTTATGTTTGGCGTAAAAGCAACACAGCTCATCACCCTGAACACACCATCCCCACTGTCAAACGTGGTGGTGGCAGCATCATGGTTTGGGCCTGCTTTTCTTCAGCAGGGACAGGGAAGATGGTTAAAATTGATGGGAAGATGGATGGAGCCAAATACAGGACCATTCTGGAAGAAAACCTGATGGAGTCTGCAAAAGACCTGAGACTGGGACGGAGATTTGTCTTCCAACAAGACAATGATCCAAAACATAAAGCAAAATCTACAATGGAATGGTTCACAAATAAACATATCCAGGTGTTAGAATGGCCAAGTCAAAGTCCAGACCTGAATCCAATCGAGAATCTGTGGAAAGAACTGAAAACTGCTGTTCACAAACGCTCTCCATCCAACCTCACTGAGCTCGAGCTGTTTTGCAAGGAGGAATGGGCAAAAATTTCAGTCTCCCGATGTGCAAAACTGATAGAGACATACCCCAAGTGACTTACAGCTGTAATCGCAGCAAAAGGTGGCGCTACAAAGTATTAACCTAAGGGGGCTGAATAATTTTGCACGCCCAATTTTTCAGTTTTTTATTTGTTAAAAAAGTTTGAAATATACAATAAATTTCGTTCCACTTCATGATTGTGTCCCACTTGTTGTTGATTCTTCACAAAAAATTAGAGTTTTATATCTTTATGTTTGAAGCCTGAAATGTGGCAAAAGGTCGAAAAGTTCAAGGGGGCCAAATACTTTCGCAATGCACTGTATATTCCTGCTCCACAGTAGACAATTGTTGGGTGACCTGCACAAGAGCCATGTCGGAGTCAGACTTCAATTGATCTATCTGGGAAATGAGTGTCGCCCTGGCATATCGTTTAAATGCCTCCCATACCACAGAGGGAGAGGCCGATTGGTCATTATCCAGATAAAAAAGCCTCCATTTGGCAGCGATGTCCTCCTCCTCGGGAATAAGTGTGAGCCAGGCAGGGTTGAGCCGCGATGCCACTGGAGGGCGCTCGTGCTGGAGTTTGATTACAACCCAGTATGGGCTATGGTCAGATAAGTAGCCTATCGGAGAAACCCACTGCTGTGAGCCTAGAGGTCAGGGTGTGAGAAATAAAAATGTAATCAATGCGGGCCCGTCAGGTTTTTATCACTGTTTGTGCACCCGTTAGGGAGATTCACTCTCTTTAGTTGTCCTGTTTACCAATATCACCAAGATGTGAAAGAAAATCCAAAATTGAGGGTTGACACCAAAACAGGAATAGAGGGGGAAATCTTCCAATGGGGACACTAGTTGTGGTGACAGCCAGGGATTTCCTCAATTTTTTAGGCATTTCCTCTCACTTCCTGTCTTGGCTATGGGACAGGAAATGAAGGCAAATCTCCCCAATGGGACACGGATGGCAAAAAGAAACTGAAAGGGGTTCCTTTACTCCATACAAAATAAAAATAAAGGTTTTGTCTGTAGTTTTATTTTATGAATGGGCGGATGGACCTTCAACCTTTGAGTCATATTTTTATAGCTGGATTCTTCCGCTCCTTATTCCGGAATCTGATAAATCCCGGCATGTCATAAAGTTTATTGTTTAGATTTATATCAAACCCGGAGATCGTAATTTCCATCCAATTTCCATCCAATTACCTTCATTCAACTACATACATGACTTCTCAGGGGGAAGGGGGGGCGGTGCCAAAACATATTTAGGGGTTTCACGGCAAAGGGGGTGAATATTTATCAGACCCCCCCAGTGTGCTCAGTCCCCCCCCCCCCCAGTGCCAGTGTGATCAGTGTCCCCCCTCCCCCAGTGTCAGTGTGATCAGCATCCCCCCTCCCCCCAGTGTCAGTGTGATCAGCATCCCCCCTCCCCCCAGTGTCAGTGTGATCAGCCCCCCCCCCCCCACAGTGTCAGTGTGATCAGTGTCCCCCCTACCCCCAGTGTCAGTGTGATCAGTGTCCCCCCTACCCCAGTGTCAGTGTGATCAGTGTCCCCCCTCCCCCAATGTCAGTGTGATCAGCCCCCCCCTCAGTGTCAGTGTGATCAGTGTCCCCCTCCCCCCAGTGTCAGTGTGATCAGTGTCCCCCCTCCCCCCAGTGTCAGTGTGATCAGTGTCCCCCCTACCCCCAGTGTCAGTGTGATCAGTGCCCCCCCTCCCCCAGTGTCAGTGTGATCAGTGCCCCCCCCTCCCCAGTATCAGTGTGATCAGTGCCCCCCCTCCCCCAGTGTCAGTGTGATCAGTATCCCCCTTCCCCAGTGTCAGTGTGATCAGTGCCCCCCCCTCCCCCAGTGTCAGTGTGATCAGTGCCCCCCCCTACCCCAGTGTCAGTGTGATCAGTGCCCCCCCTCCCCCAGTGTCAGTGTGATCAGCATCCCCCTCCCCCGCCCTCAGTGTCAGTGTGATCAGTGTCCCCCCTACCCCCAGTGTGATCAGTGTCCCCCCTACCCCAGTGTCAGTGTGATCAGTGTCCCCCCTCCCCCAATGTCAGTGTGATCAGCCCCCCCCCCTCAGTGTCAGTGTGATCAGTATCCCCCTCCCCCCAGTGTCAGTGTACCCCCTCCCCCCAGTGTCAGTGTGATCAGTGTCCCCCCTCCCCCCAGTGTCAGTGTGATCAGTGTCCCCCCTCCCCCCAGTGTCAGTGTGATCAGTGTCCCCCCTCCCCCCAGTGTCAGTGTGATCAGTGTCCCCCCTACCCCCAGTGTCAGTGTGATCAGTGTCCCCCCTACCCCCAGTGTCAGTGTGATCAGTGTCCCCCCTACTCCAGTGTCAGTGTGATCAGTGCCCCCCTCTACCCCAGTGTCAGTGTAATCAGTGCCCCCCTCCCCCAGTGTCAGTGTGATCAGTGTCCCCCCTACCCCCAGTGTGATCAGTGTCCCCCCTACCCCAGTGTCAGTGTGATCAGTGTCCCCCCTACCCCCAGTGTCAGTGTGATCAGTGTCCCCCCTACCCCCAGTGTCAGTGTGATCAGTGTCCCCCCCTACTCCAGTGTCAGTGTAATCAGTGCCCCCCTCCCCCAGTGTCAGTGTGATCAGTGTCCCCCCTACCCCCAGTGTGATCAGTGTCCCCCCTACCCCAGTGTCAGTGTGATCAGTGTCCCCCCTCCCCCAATGTCAGTGTGATCAGCCCCCCCCCCCTCAGTGTCAGTGTGATCAGTGTCCCCCTCCCCCCAGTGTCAGTGTCCCCCCTCCCCCCAGTGTCAGTGTGATCAGTGTCCCCCCTACCCCCAGTGTCAGTGTGATCAGTGTCCCCCCTACCCCAGTGTCAGTGTGATCAGTGCCCCCCCTCCCCCAGTGTCAGTGTGATCAGTGTCCCCCCTCAGTGTCAGTGTGATCAGTGTCCCCCTCCCCCCAGTGTCAGTGTGATCAGTGTCCCCCTCCCCCCAGTGTCAGTGTGATCAGTGTCCCCCCTCCCCAGTGTC
Organism: Pelophylax lessonae; assembly: GCF_965119305.1. Lineage (NCBI taxonomy): Eukaryota > Metazoa > Chordata > Amphibia > Anura > Ranidae > Pelophylax > Pelophylax lessonae. The sequence goes on from NC_138775.1 coordinate 17,824,072, forward strand.
AGTGTGATCAGTGTCCCCCCTCCCCCAGTGTCAGTGTGATCAGTCCCCCTCCCCCCCAGTGTCAGTGTGATCAGTGTCCCCCCTCCCCCCAGTGTCAGTGTGATCAGTGCCCCCCTCCCCCCAGTGTCAGTGTGATCAGTGTCCCCCCTCCCCCCAGTGTCAGTGTGATCAGTGTCCCCCCTCCCCCCAGTGTCAGTGTGATCAGTCCCCCCCTCCCCCCAGTGTCAGTGTGATCAGTGTCCCCCCCCTCCCCCAGTGTCAGTGTGATCAGTGTCCCCTCCCCCCAGTGTCAGTGTGATCAGTGTCCCCCCCTCCCCCCAGTGTCAGTGTGATCAGTCCCCCCTCCCCCCAGTGTCAGTGTGATCAGTGTCCCCCCTCCTCCCAGTGTCAGTGTCCCCCCTCCCCCCAGTGTCAGTGTGATCAGTGCCCCCCCTCCCCCCAGTGTCAGTGTGATCAGTGTCCCCCCTCCCCCCAGTGTCAGTGTGATCAGTGTCCCCCCTCCCCCCAGTGTCAGTGTGATCAGTCCCCCCTCCCCCCAGTGTCAGTGTGATCAGTGTCCCCCCCCCTCCCCCAGTGTCAGTGTGATCAGTGTCCCCTCCCCCCAGTGTCAGTGTGATCAGTGTCCCCTCCCCCCAGTGTCAGTGTGATCAGTGTCCCCCCTCCCCCAGTGTCAGTGTGATCAGTCCCCCCTCCCCCCCAGTGTCAGTGTGATCAGTGTCCCCCCTCCCCCCAGTGTCAGTGTGATCAGTGTCCCCCCTCCCCCCAGTGTCAGTGTGATCAGTCCCCCCTCCCCCCAGTGTCAGTGTGATCAGTGTCCCCCCCCCTCCCCCAGTGTCAGTGTGATCAGTGTCCCCCCTCCCCCCAGTGTCAGTGTGATCAGTGTCCCCTCCCCCCAGTGTCAGTGTGATCAGTGTCCCCCTCCCCCCAGTGTCAGTGTGATCAGTGTCCCCCCTCCCCCCAGTGTCAGTGTGATCAGTCCCCCCTCCCCCCAGTGTCAGTGTGATCAGTGTCCCCCCCCCTCCCCAGTGTCAGTGTGATCAGTGTCCCCTCCCCCAGTGTCAGTGTGATCAGTGTCCCCTCCCCCCAGTGTCAGTGTGATCAGTGTCCCCCTCCCCCCAGTGTCAGTGTGATCAGTGTCCCCCCTCCCCCAGTGTCAGTGTGATCAGTCCCCCCCTCCCCCCAGTGTCAGTGTGATCAGTGTCCCCCCTCCCCCCAGTGTGATCAGTGTCCTCCCAGTGTCAGTGTGATCAGTGTCTCCCCTCCCCCAGTGTCAGTGTGATCAGTGTCCCCCTCCCCCCAGTGTCAGTGTGATCAGTGTCCCCCTCCCCCCAGTGTCAGTGTGATCAGTGTCCCCCTCCCCCAGTGTCAGTGTGATCAGTGTCCCCCTACCCCAGTGTCAGTGTGATCAGTGTCCCCCTCCCCCAGTGTCAGTGTGATCAGTGTCCCCCTCCCCCCAGTGTCAGTGTGATCAGTGTCCCCCCCCCAGTGTCAGTGTGATCAGTGTCCCCCTCCCCCCAGTGTCAGTGTGATCAGTGTCCCCCTCCCCCCAGTGTCAGTGTGATCAGTGTCCCCCTCCCCCAGTGTCAGTGTGATCAGTGTCCCCCTCCCCCAGTGTCAGTGTGATCAGTGTCCCCCTCCCCCCAGTGTCAGTGTGATCAGTGTCCCCCTCCCCCAGTGTCAGTGTGATCAGTGCCCCCCTCCCCCCAGTGTCAGTGTGATCAGTGCCCCCCCTCCCCCAGTATTTGTTATGATCGGCTCTCTCTGTTGGCGCACACAGTTGTTGCTCAGTAATGACGCACAGTGATGACGTCACATTCCTTCCCTCTTCTCCACTCTCAGTCTATGAGGAGCACAAATAGCATCAGTACTATTTATACCCCGCTCGGCCCTGTATTCTGCATAACACCGCCCTGATCTGATTTCATTGGTCACCGACTCCCCAACCCCGCCCACCCGCTACTCTTCTCTTCATACCTAAATACCTATATAAGGAAAGGGGGAGATTTAGTGGAGCCCTGAGCGTGGTGAGGAATACTCGCCTAGTCCATCCTGCCCTCCCCCCCACCACAGACAGCCAATTGGTACAGTCCCGCGGACTCGTGACCTAGCCAGCCGAGCGCCAACTCGTTCCGACCCCGCCCAATCGCGGCGCCCTACGCGCATGCGCGCCTGGTCTTTCCTGGTGACATTCCCCCGTGCTCGCGCATGGTGACGCCATCACGCCCAGGCCCCATTCATCCAAATTGCGGCGGCGCGCGACCCCGCACTCCCCTGCGCGAGCGCGCACGTACGATACGCGAGCGCGCCTGGAGCCGGGCGGTTCTCTGTGGGACCTGTAGCCGGAGTTGTGCTGAGAGGAAGAGAGGCCTACCGGAGACAACGAGACCGCCGAGCCCGGGCACCGAGGTGAGAGGGAGGAGGAGACAACGGGAGGGCCCCGGTGTGTCACAACAGGGGAGGGGTGCGTTACGGCCTTGACCCCCCACCCCTCCCCCTCTCTATGTGTGTGTCTGTGGGGGAGGGGTCATAAACTGTCACCTATAGCTAGGGGGAGGGGCTCAGAGATTGTCAGCTATATACAGGAGGGAGGAGTCATAGACTGTCACCTATAGATTTTTGAATGTAGGGGATTGGATCATGGACTGTCGCCTATAGATTGTGTATGGAGGGGGTGGGGGCATAGACTGTCACCTATACATAGGGGGAGGGGGCCATAGACTGTCACCTATACATAGGGGGAGGGGGGCCATAGACTGTAACCTATACATAGGGGGAGGGGGCATAGACTGTCACCTATACATAGGGGGAGGGGGGGCCATAGACTGTCACCTATACATAGGGGGAGGGGGCCATAGAATGTCACCTATACATAGGGGGAGGGGGCCATAGTCTGTCACCTATACATAGGGGGAGGGGGCATAGACTGTCACCTATACATAGGGGGAGGGGGCATAGACTGTCACCTATACATAGGGGGAGGGGGGCCATAGACTGTCACCTATACATAGGGGGAGGGGGGCCATAGACTGTCACCTATACATAGGGGGGGCAATAGACTGTCACCTATACATAGGGGGGGCAATAGACTCACCTATACATAGGGGGGGCAATAGACTCACCTATACATAGGGGGAGGGGGGGCCATAGACTCACCTATACATAGGGGGAGGGGGGCCATAGACTGTCACCTATACATAGGGGGAGGGGGCCATAGACTGTCACCTATAGGGGGAGGGGGGCCATAGACTGTCACCTATACATAGGGGGAGGGGGGGGCTATAGACTGTCACCTACAGACTGTATATGGTAATATTGTATGGTGTCACCTATTGGCGGAATAGGCGGCTGTGGATCATCAGACTCCCCTGTAGTCATAGAAAGTATATCAATTGGGAAGGGGTCAAACATTGTCCCCCTATAGACTGTATATCAGAGGGGGGGATGATACATTGTCACCTATAGACGGTATATCAGGGGGGGGAGAATGATACATTGTCACCTATAGACTGTATAACGGGGGAGAATGATACATTGTCACCTATAGACTGTATAACGGGGGGAATGATACATTGTCACCTATAGACTGTATATCAGGGGGGAGAATGATACATTGTCACCTATCGACTGTATAACGGGGGGGGGGGGGGGAATGATACATTGTCACCTATAGACTGTATATCAGGGGGGGAGAATGATACATTGTCACCTATAGACTGTATATCAGGGGGGGAGAATGATACATTGTCACCTATAGACTGTATATCGGGGGGGGAGAATGATACATTGTCACCTATAGACTGTATATCAGGGGGGGAGAATGATACATTGTCACCTATAGACTGTATATCAGGGGGGGAGAATGATACATTGTCACCTATAGACTGTATATCAGGGGGGGAGAATGATACATTGTCACCTATAGTCTGTATATCAGAGGGGGAGAATGATACATTGTCACCTATAGACTGTATATCAGAGGGGGGAGAATGATACATTGTCACCTATAGACTGTATATCGGGGGGGGGGAGAATGATACATTGTCACCTATAGACTGTATATCGGGGGGGAGAATGATACATTGTCACCTATAGACTGTATATCGGGGGGGGGGGAATGATACATTGTCACCTATAGACTGTATATCAGGGGGGGGGAATGATACATTGTCACCTATAGACTGTATATCGGGGGGGGGGGGTGATACATTGTCACCTATAGACTGTATATCGGGGGGAATGATACATTGTCACCTATAGACTGTATATCAGGGGGGGAGAATGATACATTGTCACCTATAGACTGTATGGATAAGGAGGATCATAGACTGTCACCTATAGACATTGTATGGCAGGAATCATACTGTATATAGAATGCAGAGAGGAGTCATGGACTGTATATTGGGGGGCATCCTAGATTGTCGCCTATATACTTTATATAGGTGGGGGAGGGATCACGGACAGTATATAGGTCTGTGTACACGGTCACCCACAGCAGCCAACTAACCCAAGCTCTGTGACACACAATGCTACTTCTCATTGCGGTTACACGATGTCCCCAGAAGAGGCTCCATCATTTCCCGGCCTTAGATAACCTTCCACTCCTCCAGAGTTCAGACACTCCTCCCCCCAGGTCCTTCCTAGTCTGCTCTGGGTGGAGTGGGAAGGGTCCGGTGTCCCCGCTGGGATTTCCCCTCACTTCCTGTCCCAGGCTTCTTCTGTTGTGTGCTGTGCTAATTGTGAGATCTCTGGGACCCCTTTCCTCCCCACCTATCACAGACCCTCATCAGCTGGAGGCATTCACCTCATGGGAACCTGTCATGAAGGAACCCCAGGGGCTACTTACCTGGCTGATGTACTGACCTGGTTTAAGGTTAGGAATATAAAAGCTTGAGGATCAGTATGAGATGTGACAGCAATGGCAGCCCAGTATTGTTCCTGTCAGGCGTCCCCGGCTGTCAGGGTGGATGTGCAGATCAGGCGTTGTCAGGGGTGGAAGTGCAGGTCAGGCCCCCCCCCGCTCGGGCTGTCGTGGGGTGGAAGTGCGGGTCAGGCGTACCCCCCCCCCGGGCTGTTGTGGGGTGGAAGTGCGGGTCAGGCGTACCCCCCCCCCCCCCGGGCTGTTGTGGGGTGGAAGTGCATGGTCAGGCGTACCCCCCCCCCCCCCCCCGGGCTGTTGTGGGGTGGAAGTGCATGGCCAGGCGTCCCCCCGGGCTGTCGGGGGGGTGGAAGCGCACCCCCCCCCCCAACACCGTCTCACCCGCTGTGCCGCTCTGCCCCTCTCCATTACCTTTATAGTCTGAAGCTCCTGGAACACATCTGCTGGTGATCCTGGAGCATCCCCATTGGCTCTTCATCACTGAAAGCTTATTCAGTGTTGGTACTTCAAGGACTCTTCAATCTCCATCTGATCCAGAGCCAACTTTTTGAAGTTTTGCATGTTTATACAAAGAGAGGAGCGGGAAAAAAACACATGACTCCACCCAGGTTTAAGAAAGGACACGCCTACTGCCCCTGTATAGAAGGGTGCGGGGTCCTCTGCAGGGGGTTACACAGAGCTCAGGTCAGTGTCAGTTGAGTTCAGTTTTTAACTTTAGCACAGGTGCTGTGTTTGCTGGATAGACATCATAGCTCAAATACTCTCCCTTTACCTGGACTCCTATGAATGGGCTCAGTGGTTCAGTTCCCAACAAGGACAATGTACGAGGTCTCCACCTTTGTAGGAGTTCCTTTCCAGGGCACAAAACTTTCTCATAGGGTAACAGGCCCTGTATGTGACACTGGTGGGACATTAGATAGTAAGCTCCTCTGTACAGCCCTGCAGTATATGTTGGTGCTATATACATTTATAGCAATAGTAGTGTGGTGCTGTGGGGGGGACATTAGAGTGTAAGCTCCTCTGGTACAGAGACTGATGTGACTGGCTCAGTGTTCTCTGTACAGCACTGCGGTATATGTCAGAGCTATATAAATGTATAATAGTGTGTGACTGTAGGGGGGACATTAGAGTGTAAGCTCCTCTGGTACAGACTGATGTGATTGGCTCAGTGATCTCTGTACACCACTGTGGCATATTTGAGAGCTATGTAAATGTGTAAAAATAGTGTGACTGAGGATGGAGAGGGGGGGGGGGGGCATTGGGAGTGCAAGCTCCTCTGGATCCCTGTACAACACTAAGGAATATGTCAGTGCCATATAAATGAGTACATCCCGTGGACTATGGTGTCGGTACAATAGGTAGAGGGCTATGGTGTCGGTACGATGGGTAGAGGACTGTGGTGTCGGTACGATGGGTAGTGGACTATGGGTGTCAGTACGATGGGTAGAGGACTATGGTGTGGGTACGATGGGCAGTGGACTATGGTGTGGGTACGATGGGCAGTGGACTATGGGGTCGGTACGATGGGTAGAGGACTATGGTGTCGGTACGATGGGTAGAGGACTATGGTGTCGGTACGATGGGTAGAGGACTATGGTGTCGGTACGATGGGTAGAGGACTATGGTGTCGGTACGATGGGTAGAGGACTATGGGTGTCGGTACGATGGGTAGTGGACTATGGGTGTCAGTACGACGGGCAGTGGACTATGGTGTCAGTATGATGGCTAGAGGACTATGGGTGTCAGTACGATGGGTAGAGGACTGTGGTGTCGGTACGATGGGTAGAGGACTATGGTGTCGGTACGATGGGTAGTGGACTATGGGTGTCGGTACGATGGGCAGTGGACTATGGTGTCGGTACGATGGGCAGTGGACTATGGTGTCGGTACGATGGGCAGTGGACTATGGTGTCGGTACGATGGGCAGTGGACTATGGTGTCGGTACGATGGGCAGTGGACTATGGTGTCGGTACGATGGGCAGTGGACTATGGGGTCGGTACGATGGGTAGAGGACTATGGTGTCGGTACGATGGGTAGAGGACTATGGTGTGGGTACGATGGGCAGTGGACTATGGGGTCGGTACGATGGGTAGAGGACTATGGTGTCGGTACGATGGGTAGAGGACTGTGGTGTCGGTACGATGGGTAGAGGACTATGGTGTCGGTACGATGGGTAGAGGACTATGGTGTCGGTACGATGGGTAGAGGACTATGGTGTCAGTACGATGGGCAGTGGACTATGGTGTCGGTACGATGGGTAGAGGACTATGGTGTCGGTACGACGGCTAGAGGACTATGGTGTCGGTACGATGGGTAGAGGACTATGGTGTCGGTACGATGGGTGTCAGTTGGTACTGAGCTGCTCTCACCATGTTGGGCTCGGTACGGCTGGACGGTTCATACGGCCTAAAAACGGTTTTGAGTAGTTGGGGTTGTCGGCGGTCTACACTGGACTTGTATTGGGATCAGTGAGGATTCTGTTTTGTCTTTTAGAAGCTGAGATGCCATCACATCATGGCACTGGTTGTGTGGGTCGATTCCTGCCTGTACTGCGTATACAGAATTATCGGTTGTCTATCAGTGGCAGTCCTCTGTTAATGAAGGCGGGGAGGGGGGGGGGGTCTGAGGATTGGAGGTGGGGGGGTTGAGGCGCTCAGAGTGAAGTGCATCCTTGTTATGGGTTTAGTGGCATAAGATCCACACAACAGCCAGGCAAGCAGCATTCCCACAAGGATGAGTCCGCAGTGACAGGTGTGGTATGAGGAAGTGTCGCCTGTCCCGGATGAGGTGCAGCGCTGGAGGCAGTTTCTGTTTTTATTGACGATCTGCAGAGCCGGGAGGAACGTTCACCTTCTCCGATGACGTGGAGAATGGAGATAACGAAGCAGGAAGACTCCGGGATCACCAGGAAGACCGAGCCATCTTTATTACACCATGTGCATCTTAAAGGGCCAAGCTCTCCTAGTTATAGGTGGAGCCTGCTGGACTCCAGACACTGGGCTTTCCTCTGACAGCAGCAGTGTGCCGTTTTTTTTGCCTGCAATAAGAACACACAAACACTGGCTAGGCACACGTTTTAACCCTTTGATCGCCCCTGATCAACCTCTTAACAGCCAGTGTCAGTACAGTGACAGTGCATTTTTTTCGCACTGGTCCCCAAAAAGTGTCAGAATGTCTGCCGCAATATTGCGTACCCACCATTAGGGATCGATCGATTATGGGTGGGGCCAGAAACTTACTGATATTGCTTCGAGTGATTGTACCGGGGGGGGGGGTCAGTGGTGGCTGGTGCTCCATAGGCCGGGATGGGGGGTGCAGACAGACCACACCAGCTCCAGCCCGCACACCAAACCACCCCCCGATCGCCGGCTCAGTCACCCTGGGCAGGCAGCGGCAGCTCCCCCCCTCAGTCTCCTCCGTGGGCTTCCCCTGCGTCTCCTCCCTCCTCCTTGGCCAATAGCAGGGCTTCTACTTTCAGTCAATCGGGAAACGGGTCAGAAAGAGAATCAGTGTGGCAATAGGGAATATTCATTCGCTATTGTCACAAAACTGGGTGGGCTCAGGGCGCAGTGTTCTGTGCCCCGAGCCCACCCGTTTTTGAAGCCTATTAGAGCCTCTGGCTTTAATCGGGTGCTTAAAAAAAAAAAAAAAAAACCCATTGGAATCCATGCATCCGGCGCCCTGCATGTAGCTTAGGGGTCCGGATACATGGATAGCGGGGGTGGCGCCCCCAATGGATGGGCCGCCACTGACCAGGGCGATGCCTGCAGCTAAAGGAATCCCCCCCGGTACCTTGCCGGCAGTTGGCTTTCTTGTAATGACAACCGATGTCATTGCAAGGAGCGGGAGGAGACCCTAATGCAGTGATGGTGAACCTTGGCACCCCAGATGTTTTGGAACTGCATTTCCCATAATGCTCAGCTACACCGCAGAGTGCAGGAGCATCATGGGAAATGTAGTTTCAAAACATCTGGGGTGCCAAGGTTCACCATTACTGCCCTAATGTATCCTAAATGGAAAAATATCTTTAGATAGAATTTTACTCCAAAAGTATTTTATCAACATAAATTTGATTAAAAAAAAAAAATCTGATTTAAATAAAGTTTTTTTTTTTTTTTAATCGATTTTTATTCACCCTGTATTAAAGCCTGGGGGAAATTTTTTTTTGGTTACCTGCAAAGTAAATGCATAATGTGCTGGTATGTAAGGCAAACTAGCACATTATCTGACACTTGCAAACGAAGCCTGCGTCGTCCCCGCTGAAGACCGCATCCTTCTTCCCAAATATTCCTGCACTATTACTCTTAGTAAATTGACCCCCCAGTCCCGGAATTCCCGCACTCTGCTTGTTTTTATACTCAGAACGATTCATACATGGGGAGTGATCAGTGATGAGGTTGCCCATAGCAACCAGACCCTTTCCTGCTCAGGAACAAACGCTGTACAGGGTTCTCATACATCAGGCCGCTGGCTTTATACGAAGGACTTTTCTCTTGCTGTCATATTGTGTGAATGCCATTCCTCATTCTGCAGCCTACACAGAGGAGCTCCCAGCATGCAGCTCGGATCACCCACACATAAGATAAAGAAAA
>NC_138775.1:17833741-17876013 GCF_965119305.1 Pelophylax lessonae
ATAGGAATAAAGCAGTGATTAGGGGGAGGCAGTGAAGTCGGGAAATGGAGGTTGGGGTTGCAGGGGAAGAGCAGTGATTTGTGGAGGATGCAGTGAGTGCAGGGATGGGGGAAGGAGTTGCAGAGGGGGCAGAGCAGTGATGTGGAGGTGAGATGAGGCCATGCAGAGATGTAGGGGGGATGGGGCAAGGGAGAGCAGTGAGTGCAGGGAGATGGGAGAGTGGCAGGGGATAGCGCTGCAAGGATAGGGGGAGCAGTGATTTGTGGAGGGGGCAGTGAGTGCAGGGAATGGGGAAGGAGTTGCAGAGGGGCAGAGCAGTGATGTGGAGGTGAGATGAGGCCATGCAGAGATGTAGGGGGGATGGGGCAAGGGAGAGCAGTGAGTGCAGGGGAGATGGGAGAGTGGCAGGGGATAGCGCTGCAAGGATAGGGGGGTGCAGTGATTTGTGGAGGGGGCAGTGAGTGCAGGGAATGGGGAAGGAGTTGCAGAGGGGCAGAGCAGTGATGTGGAGGTGAGATGAGGCCATGCAGAGATGTAGGGGGGATGGGGCAAGGAGAGCAGTGAGTGCACGGGAGATGGGAGAGTGGCAGGGGATAGCGCTGCAAGGATAGGGGGGAGCATTGAGTGTGGAAATGGGGGAAAAAGTGGTTGCATGGGGACAGCAGGGACTTGGGGGGGGGGAGCTGTTTAGGGTTGTGGAAGTAGTGGTTACAAGGTGAGAGCAGTGATTTCAGGGACTGGGGGTCAGGAGACAGCAGGGCAAGGATGGGGGGGGGGGCAGGGGATAGCACTGCAAGAATGGGGGGGGGGAGCAGTGAGTGCAGGGATTTGGGGTGAGGGGGAGCTGTGCAGGGTTGTGGGAGTAGTGGTTGCACAAGGTCAGAGTAGTGATTGAGTGACTTGAGGGGGAGCAGTGACTTCATTGGGGGGGGGGCAGGAGAAAGTAGGGCAAGGATGGTGGGGGGGCAGGGGATAGCAGTGATGGGGGGGGGGGGAGCTGTGCAGGGTTGTGGAAGTAGTGGTTGCAAGGTGAGAGCAGTGATTGAGTGACTTCAGGGATGGGGCGGCAGGAGAAAGCAGGGCAAGGATGGGGGGGGGGCAGGATAAAGCAGGACAAGGATTGGGGGCAGAGGATGGCACTGCAAGGATTGGGGGGGGGGAGCAGTGAGTGCATGGATTTGGGGGGGGGGGGGCTGTGCAGGGTTGTGGGAGTAGTGACTGAGTTGAGGGGGAGCAGTGACTACGGGGATTGGGGGGGGGGGGCAGGAGAAAGCAGGGCAAGGATAGGGGGGCGGCAGGGGATGGTACTGAAAGGATGCGGGGGGGCAGTGAGTGGAGGGGGGGGGCGCAGGGTATAGCAGTGCAGGGATAGGGGAGTATTGAAGTGCTGAGTTTGTATCTTGTCTGGTCTTTGCTGTATTTGGCGCACACTCCAGACATGGAATGATGATGATGATGATGATGCACAGCGTTGTAGGTTGTGTTGGTGTAGTGCAGAGCTGGATGTTGGCTAGCAATCATGTAGATCCGCCTTTGTAGATAATATCTGGGTATATTCTCAGGTATATTATGGATGGCCGGAGTCAGCTGAAATCGGTGTGTGGTTTGTGGGTGGAGCAGTAGCGGCAGTGTGTGATGGTGACAGCCGTGGTTTACATTACAGCAGAACTTCATCTGGAGAGAGAGAGAGAGAGAGAACAGCTCCAGTATGTGTTACTTGTTTATCTTGCAAAATATGTTCCGTTCTGTTGATGTGTATTAGTTGGTGACTCACTTCTCCCGTCGCACTGTATGCACTCCACTATACAAAGCCTTCAACCCCACAGCTTCCTGTGTCACATCTCCGCCTCCAGCCTGCTCATTGGTCTGGGAATGACCATTGTCACACTGCTGAGACCCTCTCTGTACCCCCCCCCCCTTACTATACCCCTGCTGTAAACCCCCTGGTACACGAAACATGTTGTCATACAGGAAATGTGATGCAATGCTGGATATACCCCAAGACTCAGTGTATCTTGTATTATAAAAGTGCAGATTCATAGAAATGGGTCTAAGTGGGAAGCCCTGTTGACAGAAGACTCAAGAAGACGCCACAGTTGAAAAAGACCTAAAAGGCCGACTGAAATTTGATGAAATACACATTGACCATCCACAAGGACAGATGGGACAGGACTGGAGCTTTCTCACGTCGCACACCAGCATTATGTTCACAGATGAGAAAATGAAGCTTTTAAAGAAAAGAAACCCCATACCTACTGTGAAACATGGCGGAGGCTTGGTTATGTTTTGGGGCTGCTGTGCTGCACCTAGTTTGGGCTGCCTTGAATCTGTGCAACACACAAAGATATCTCTAGACTGTCAGGGAATTCTGGAGTGAGATGAACTGCCCTGTGTCTCTGGCCCCCCCCCCCCCATAATATTGGCGGACGGCAGTCAGCTCTGGGCCCCCCGTAATATTGGCAGACGGCGGTCAGCTCTGGGCCCCCCCCCCCCCGTAATATTGGCAGACGGCGGTCAGCTCTGGGCCCCCCGTAATATTGGCAGACGGCGGTCAGCTCTGGGCCCCCCCGTAATATTGGCAGACGGCGGTCAGCTCTGGGCCCCCCCGTAATATTGGCAGACGGCGGTCAGCTCTGGGCCCCCCGTAATATTGGCAGACGGCGGTCAGCTCTGGGCCCCCCGTAATATTGGCAGACGGCGGTCAGCTCTGGGCCCCCCCCCCCGTAATATTGGCAGACGGCGGTCAGCTCTGGGCCCCCCCCCCCGTAATATTGGCAGACGGCGGTCAGCTCTGGCCCCCCGTAATATTGGCAGACGGCGGTCAGCTCTGGGCCCCCCCGTAATATTGGCAGACGGCGGTCAGCTCTTGGCCCCCCTCATTATTGGCGGAAGGCAGTCAGCTCTGTGCCCCCTGTAATATGGTGGCTGGCAGTTAGCTCTGTGCCCCCCTTTAATAATAGCAGACGGCGGTCAGCTCTGGGCCCCTGTTAATATTGGGGGACGGCAGTCAGCTCTGTGCCCCCCTTTAATATTAGCGGACGGCGGTCAGCTCTGGGCCCTCTCTGATATGGGGGCACCATGCAGACTTGTAGAATGTTTGTGAACCATCGGCCTCCCTTTTCTATGGTGTAACGTCCTGCCTAACGCTGATGGGAAGTTTATCAGCCAGGAAAAGCGAACTCCTACTGACTCATTTCCTTTCACTGCAAACCAGAGAGAGAGAAAACTTCTTTGTGTTCAGATCTGGAATATCGAGCTGCCATGTGACCCGGCCTCTCACCTCGCCAGCCGATAGATCGACATCGAGGGTTTGCTACGTTTTTCTTATTTTTGTATTTCAGTCTCTGCAGAGAAGATTTGTGATCAGTCAGGGAAGAGCTTTGCTGACGGGTATTAAATGTCGGATTTGGTGGTCCCCTCCGGTCAGAGTTGAAGAGGTCATGTTTAAATGTCCCAGATAAGAGATCAGTCTGCTGATTGGCTGACGTTCTCATTCTGGCTGACCTGCTTAATGTCAGCAAACCCCCCCCCCCCCCCAATCTTCTGTGTTCAGTGGTTTCAGCTCCGGCATATTATACGGATATTGGGGTGTTGGCTGGCTGAGTATCTGGTGGCAGTATGTCCTCCGTGTTCACCTATGTACCCCATGCCAGCTTTTACCCATTACATGTTGCAGGCTCTGGTTATGGCACTACTGGGGTGTCATTGCCATGACTGGCCGTGTGTCTTCTCTGTGCAGCCTCTGGTCCATCAGGTCGGTGTTTTTAATTTGTCTCTTCTCTGTGCAGCCTCCACCCGGCCTGTCGGTGTGTTTACTGTCTGTCTTCTCTGTGCACCCCTCGGTCTGTCAGTGTGTTTACTGTCTCTGTCTTCTCTGTGCACCCCTCGGTCTGTCAGTGTGTTTGTTGTCTCCTTTGTGCAACCTCCAGCCTGGCCTGTCAGTGTGTTTACTGTCTGTCTTCTCTGTGCACCCCTCAGTCTGTCAGTGTGTTTACTGTCTCTGTCTTCTCTGTGCGCCCCTCAGTCTGTCAGTGTGTTTACTGTCTCTGTCTTCTCTGTGTACCCCTTGGTCTGTCTGTGTGTTTACTGTCTCTGTGCACCCCTCAGTCTGTCAGTGTGTTTACTGTCTGTCTTCTCTGTGTACCCCTTGGTCTGTCTGTGTGTTTACTGTCTCTGTGCACCCCTCAGTCTGTCAGTGTGTTTACTGTCTCTGTCTTCTCTGTGCACCCCTCGGTCTGTCGGTGTGTTTACTGTCTCTGTGCACCCCTCGGTCTGTCGGTGTGTTTACTGTCTCTGTGCACCCCTCGGTCTGTCGGTGTGTTTACTGTCTCTGTGCACCCCTCGGTCTGTCGGTGTGTTTACTGTCTCTGTGCACCCCTCGGTCTGTCTGTGTGTTTACTGTCTCTGTGCACCCCTCGGTCTGTCTGTCTGTGTGTGTGTTGTCTCCTTTGTGCAATCTCCAGCCTGGCCTGTCGGTGTGTTTGTCGTCTCCTTTGTGCAAGCGCACTGACAGGCCGGGCTGGAGGTTGCACAAAGGAGACAACATAAACACACTGACAGACCGAGGGGTGCACAGAGAAGACAGAGACAGTAAACGCGCTAACAGGCCGGGCTGGAGGTTGCACAAAGACAACAAACACACCGACTGAGAAGACAGAGACAGTAAACGCACTGACAGGCCGGGCTGGAGGTTGCACAGTCTCGGTCTTCTCTGTGCACTCCTCGGTCTGTCGGTGTGTTGTCTCCTTTGTGCATCCTCCATCATGGCCTGTCAGTGTGTTTACTGTCTGTGTTCTCTATGCACCCCTCGGTCTGTCAGGCTGCATTCACACCTGAGTGTAGCGTCTTTGAGCGTTTTCGCATGTGTGATTTTTGGCTCTTTTTTGCGTGACTTGGCATTTTTACAGTGTTGTTGAGAAAACTCATCTGTTGCATCATTTGTTGCTAGGCATTTCAGCTTTTTTAGCTTTTCCATCAGCTTTTATTTATTTTTTATTCATTTTGGGGGTTTTTTTTTCGTTGGGGTAAGGGGTTTGGGATAGAGAGATATATACAGATAGTTATAATTTTTTTCCGTTTTTTTTTTTTTTTTTTTTTTTGTTATGGTGTTAAAATACTGCTGCTTCTCCTCCTCCCTCATCATCGTCATAGCAATTTATTTATTTTATTAATAGTAATTATAATTTAAGGTGGGGGCTATTATAGTTATGTATTGCATATTATTCATTTATGCTTTTTATTTCTGTATTTATTTTTACATTTATCCATCAATCGGCCTGATTTTGATCTACAAAAAAAGCATATATATAATATAAAATATGCTACATAACTAAGCTCCATTTTATGCTGAATAAACTACATTAATGTATCTCAAATAGAAAAACAATGTTAAGATTTTTACTCCAAAAGTAATTTTGTAAATCAATTAGATAAAAAAAATTAAAAATCTTAATTTAAAAAAAATCAAAAAATGTTTTTCCCCACTGTGGTGTTTACTATCTTCTCTGTACAGCCTCTGACCTGGCCTGTAGGTGTTTTAGTGCCGGTTCCACATATGTGCGGCTGCGGTGATCGCATGTAATTCGGAGCGCACATGCAATCGGATGTGCGGGTGCGAATTCAGCCATACACTTTGTATGGCTGAGTTCGCACCGTATCCGCACCAAAGACGCACAGGAGGCATTTTTCAGACGCATCAAAATCGGATCGCACAGTGGTTCACACTTGTGCGATCCGATTCTGTGCAAACGGTCAGATCGCACTGCGATATGCGATCAAACTGGGGGTGTCGTTAAACATTTCATTGACACCCCCAGCGTATCGCATATGGCAGTGTGAACTGCCAGAGGTGCGGATGCGATGCGGCAACACGCTGCATTTTCGCAGCCTTCCCGCATCGCACAAGTGTGAACTGAGCCTTAATGTATCTGTCTTCATTTTGCAACCTTTGGCTTGGCTTATTGGTGTGCTTACTGTGTCTGTCTTTGTGAACCCTTGGTGTGTTTACTGTGTCTTCTCCTGTGTACAGCCTCTGGTGTGGCCTGTCGGTGTGTTTACTGTGTGCCTTCACTGTGCAGCGTTTCTGCTTGGCCTGTCGGTGTGTTTACTGTGTGCCTTCACTGTGCAGCGTTCTGCTTGGCCTGTCGGTGTGTTTACTGTGTGCCTTCACTGTGCAGCGTTCTGCTTGGCCTGTCGGTGTGTTTACTGTGTGCCTTCACTGTGCAGCGTTCTGCTTGGCCTGTCGGTGTGTTTACTGTGTGCCTTCACTGTGCAGCGTTCTGCTTGGCCTGTCGGTGTGTTTACTGTGTGCCTTCACTGTGCAGCGTTCTGCTTGGCCTGTCGGTGTGTTTACTGTATCTGTCTTCTCTATGCACCCTCAGATTGTCGATTTAATTTACCGTGTATCTTCTCTGTGCAGCCTCCAGATTGGCCTGTTGCTGTGGTTACTGTGTTCTCTATCAGAAACCTCTGGGCCTGTCAGTGTTTTTTAGGCTCTGTTTGCACCCGTGCTTTTTTTTTTTTTTTTTATAAAGCTGTGAGTGAACAGAGAACGGTTCTGTAATGCCTCGTTTCCACTGAGCGGATCGGTTCGGGTCAGTTCGGTACGGTACGCTAATTTAAGTGTTTCCATTGTGAAAGTGGTCCATACAACCGAACCAAACCGCTCCATTCCTGGTCCTGCTTCAGATGTAGGGCCATAGGAAATGGTACGGTACGGTTAGGGCGGAGCTACTGGCGTCACACAATAGATTCCACTGATTGGCGGACAGGAAAACTTTAATGCTCACGTCAAATGAAAGAGCAAAACAAACACCTCATTTGGTGTAAACCCCGCATGGTCCCTGGTGGCCCGACTTGCAGTGGAAACGCTCACCTGAATAGACCGGACCATTCTAACTCTTCCAAACTGTACCGACCCGAACCGTTCCGCTCAGTGGAAACGAGGCATAAGAGTCAAGGAAATGCTGTTTTAAGATTGTGAGGGGGAAGGGGGGGGGGGTGTGACTCGAGATCGCAATTTTTTTAAAGATTAATCGTGCAGCTCTTGTCCTTACTTTTAAAGAGCACCTGTCATTTTCCATTTTGCCATCTTGGCAGTGCCTGTTAGCGGGGGGGGCATCCACTCACCTGCTGCCGCCACGTCCCTTAACGTTGTGTTACCGCCGCATCAACAGCCATCCCATTAATGTGAATAGGACTGTCCGTGAGTCAACAGCGGGTCAGAGAAGAAGCCGCTGCGGGACAGAGATGAGTTACTTTTTAAAAAATATGATTTAAATCGAGTTGATTTAGCCCCCGTTCACACTAAGGCGACCTGGTCGCCTCACAGGTCGCCGCAGGTCGCCTCCCATAGGGAAGCTGCGGACCCGTTCTAATAGGAGCGACACAAGTCGCTCCGACTTAGAAAAAGGGTCCGGAGCTTCTTTGGGGCGAGCAGGAGGCGACCGCCATAGACTTCAATGTTATGAAGTCCGTGGCGGCCGCTCCAAGGTCGCGGCGCGCTGCTCGCGCCGCGATCTCGGAGGTCGCCCCGGGAAGTAGCGTCGCGGTAGTGTGAACCGGCGCTTAAAGTGACTGTAAAGTCTTGTTTTTTTAACAAAACAACAAACATGATATACTTGCCTCCTCTGTGCAGTTGGTTTTGCACAGGGCAGCCCGGATCCTCCTTCTCGGGTCCCTGGTTGCTGTTACTTGCCCCTCCCTCCTGTTGAGTGCCCCCACAGCAAACAGCTTGCTATGGGGGCACCTGAGCTGCAGCTCTGTGTGTCCATTCAGAAATAGAGCCGCGCCCTCTCTCCTGATTGGCTCACTGACTTTGGCAGGAGCCAGTGGCGCCAAGGCTGTATCTCTGCAAGGAGGGAGAGTCCCAGGATGGCCGAGGGACTTGTAGACATTGCTAGACAGAGAGGGGGTTCAGGTAAGTATTAGGGGGTGCTGAGGGGGCTGCCACACACAGAAGGCTTTTTATCTTGATACATAGAATGCATTAGGATAAAAAAACCTTCCTGACTTTACAACTCCTATTAAGCCTTTTTACTAGTGATTTAAATCAAATCCACCCTGCAACCCATTACCGATTCTGTGCCCATTAACTGGCTGAAAATCACACAAACTGTCCAAATGACAGATTTTCGACCGATTTTTCGGCAGCGTTCAGTTGTCAAACTGGTGGCCCTCCAGCTGCTGTGGAACTACAAGTCCCATGAGGCATTGCAAGGCTGACAGTTACAAGCAATTTGTATAGTAGTCTCCACTAGAGCTGCACGATTAATCGTATGAAAATCGCGATCTCGATTCACCCCCCCTGACGATCTAAACCTGAAATTTCGATTCTTTGCATAGCTGCATAGCAGAGAGAACAGCTGTGGAAAAAAAAAAAAAGCTTCCCGGCAAACGCCTATCAAAGTCTCCCAGTAACTATAAACAAAAATGATTACATTGTATCTTTCCTCCTGCAACCGCCTATCAGCATTAGTCTCCCAGTAACTATAAACAAAAATGATTACATTGTATCTTTTCCTTCCCTCTGCCAGGGAGAAAGGAAGTTTAACCTCTTAAAGACTAGACCTTTCTCTGACACTTGTTGCTTGCAAGTTAAAATCAGTTTTTTTTTTTGCTAGAAAAGTACTTAGAACCCCCAAACATTTTATATATATTTTTTAGAAGAGACCCTACAGAATAAAATGGCGATTGTTGTAATATTTTATGTCACACTGTATTTGCGCAGCAGTCTTTCAAACGCAATTAATAGACTTTAATGAATAAAAAAAAAAAACGTAACAGTAAAGTTATCCCAATTTTTTTTTGTTACACAGAGAATCGTGAGAGAATCGTGATCTTTATTCCAAGCTAAAAAATCGTGATTCTCATTTTGGCCAGAATCGTGCAGCTCTAGTCTCCACTACAGTCTCCACAGTAGAGGGGGCGTGTCTTTGCCATCATCCCTGAACTATTTGGAAAAAGCTGATTACCCTCTCTTGTATGGGACTATGTCAGCAAATTGAGTTAATCATTAAGACCTTTTATGACTAATTACATAGGGGTGTAATATTGATTTCTTAAAAATCCAATTTTGTTTTTACACATACATAAAAAGAATTTATCAAAAATCCACAATAGTACAATGTTACATAACCTCAAACCATTCCAATTTAAAGGACAATGATGGTTGTTGGAAGTAAAGGTTCAGTTGCGACCAGTGGTAAGTTTCCAACGCGTTTCCTTCATCAGGGATCACAATTACCACTCTGAAATGCACAACGGGTAGTAAACCACTATTCATCAAATGACAAGTACATCTATTTAAATCTTATTTTTTGTGTTAGATTACACAAATATTCATGTATTTTTATATATATATATATATATATATATATATATATATATATTTAATGTAGTACCCTCCTAGTTAGGTGCTAGGTTCAAAGCATTGTATGCTCCATCTGCCTATCAGGGGAGCCTGATCTATACGTCTGCCTGTTGCATGTTCCCAGGTGTGATTCACTGGGTCTGAGGGAGTGTCCCCACTGCATCCAATAGGGGAGCCTGTTGGACAGTGGCGGAAACCTAGCCAGTGACACATTGGCTTTTTTGGGAGGGCACTCTTGCAGTGCATCCTGGGATTGCTCATAAAGGCCAGGGGGAAATGTGACAGGGCGTCTTTAGCGGGAAGCAGAGTACCAGGAGGAGGCTGACAGCGGTCTCTCCTCCTGCTGTATGAGTAAGGTGGTCTTAGGCAGTCGGCCTAGTGAACCAGGTGTGGAGCTGAGCTGCAGAAGATCAAGTAGAGCTGACAGTGGAGCTGCTGGCAGAGTCTTCCGGGAAAAACAGTGTCCGCGAGTATCAGGGGACTTGCCAAAGGGTCTGCCCAGGAAGGGGGACCACTCTAGTGAAATCGGAGGATCCACGGGTGAGCTCACACAGAGTGTCAGAGTAAAGGGAGTTGCTGTGTAGAACCCTGAAGAGAAGGGACAAAGGGGGTGCCAAGTAGGACCCTAAAAAGTGATTCACAATACAGTGCAGTTCATTTAATTCTTTTTTACTATAGTGACAAGGTGAAGCAGCGGTCTTGCCGCATTCAGCTAATCAGAAGTCCCAGCAATTGTGCATAGTTATTCAGTTGGAGTATCCCACTCATCCCTTCTCCTATCCCAGTTCTCAAATAAATCAACCAAAACCCTGGACTGTTTCCTGACTGAGCCAAGCACTTAGAATATGCTATATAGTCAAGTTGTTGCTACGGGTAACCCAGGGGAATCTGTAACCAGCAGCTCCCAAGGGAGTAGTGCTACATATAAATAAAAAAGACAGTTACAAGTATGACTCCCACAGGCAGAGGCATGATGGGACTTGTAGTTCTGCAACAGCTGGAGGGCCCCCAGTTGGACACCTGTATGGCCAGCATTACTGTGTCTGTCTTCTCTGTGCACCCTCGGCCTGTCAGTGTGCGTCTTCTCTGTGTACCCTCGGCCTGTCAGTGTGCGTCTTCTCTGTGCACCCTCGGCCTGTCAGTGTGCGTCTTCTCTGTGCACCCTCGGCCTGTCAGTGTGCGTCTTCTCTGTGCACCCTCGGCCTGTCAGTGTGCGTCTTCTCTGTGCACCCTCGGCCTGTCAGTGTGCGTCTTCTCTGTGCACCCTCGGCCTGTCAGTGTGCGTCTTCTCTGTGCACCCTCGGCCTGTCAGTGTGCGTCTTCTCTGTGCACCCTCGGCCTGTCAGTGTGCGTCTTCTCTGTGCACCCTCGGCCTGTCAGTGTGCGTCTTCTCTGTGCACCCTCGGCCTGTCAGTGTGCGTCTTCTCTGTGCACCCTCGGCCTGTCAGTGTGCACCCTCGGCCTGTCAGTGTGTGTCTTCTCTGTGCACCCTCGGCCTGTCAGTGTGCGTCTTCTCTGTGCACCCTCGGCCTGTCAGTGTGCGTCTTCTCTGTGCACCCTCGGCCTGTCAGTGTGCGTCTTCTCTGTGCACCCTCGGCCTGTCAGTGTGCGTCTTCTCTGTGCACCCTCGGCCTGTCAGTGTGCGTCTTCTCTGTGCACCCTCGGTCTGTCAGTGTGCGTCTTCTCTGTGCACCCTCGGTCTGTCAGTGTGCGTCTTCTCTGTGCACCCTCGGTCTGTCAGTGTGCGTCTTCTCTGTGCACCCTCCAGCTTGGCCTGTCGGTGTGTTTACTCCGTCTGTCTTCTGTCTGCAGCCTCCCGCTTGGCCTTTCGGTGTGCCTGTGTCTTTCTTCCCTGAGCAGCCTCTGGCCTGATTGTGTTTATTGCGTCTGTCTTCTGTCTGCATCCTCTGGCCTGTCAGTGTGACGGGAAGTGAGTCTACACAAACAGACGCAGGAAACGCTGCTGTGAAATGGCTGCCAGTGACAGCCGTCCGTTCTCTTTTGGAAAACAATGATGACCTTTTGGGCAGGGCAGTTCTTGCAGTGGTGTCTCATCTTCTCCCACTCGCTGCTCTTCTCCAATCCGCCCACCGCTGTAAGTCTGGTGTAGGGGTCCTGAGTCACGCTCGGTATGGGTAAGTGACGGGGGACGGTGGTGCTGAATCTCTTCCAGATGTTTGGGACTAGTCTGCCTTGCACGTCGTCCTATTACTTGTTTGTCAGCTCCACTGTGACATCAAATCCATCTGCTGCCAACGGTTCATTCGCATCACGGAGGACAAACTGCCTCCCCCAAATAAAAGGGGAACCCTACCTTTATGGCATTCTGTCAAAAAACAGTAATTAGTCTTTTATGTATAAAGTTAAAGAAGTCCATTTTTTTTTTTTTTTTTGTCTTAAGTCTTTGACACACTCCGCTTTTCGTTGCCTTCTGTGTCCCCGCTGGCGAGATTGATTCTCTCGTTTGTCCTTTTGACTCATTATCACTGAGCAGGTCCAGCGAAGAAAAAAAAAAAACCCTTTTTGGTCCTTTCAAACGGGCCATCCGATCCGCCTGTCAGTTTTTAAGGCGGACCTGATCTGATGCTCCATGCATCCCTATGGGGCAGCAGATGTCAGCAGAGACATGTCCGCTGACACCCGCTGCTCTCCGATCCTGTCCATGAAATCCGGACAGATGGAAACCATATTTTCCATCTGTCTGGCGGATCGGATGAGAACGGACAGGTCACAGGTGGACTGTTCTCATCCAATCTCCCCATAGAGGAGAGCGGGGATCTGACAGCTCAGTCTCTGCACACAGAGCAGAGACAGAGCTGTCATCCACCTGCTCAGCGGGGATCGGCGGATCAATCCCCTGCTGAGCAGAACAGACCTCGTTGGACGGCGCATCAAGTGAAAGGACCCTTTTAGGCTCCGTTCATACCTGGGTGTTCCGGAATTGCAGGCGGAATCGGGTGATTGTGCCTGCGATTCCAGAATTGCGGCAAAACACGAGACATGTTTGCGATGCCATTACTACTTGGGCTCCATTCCACACCTAAGCGGTACGGATTAAGGTAAATCGTGGGACGCTTGTGCGATGCGAATACTTCTAATGGCACCCCGATCTTGGCAAATTGCAACGCGTGACGCAGTCGCTCTAGGTAAGCTCCTGCTCCTTTCTTGAGTGACGAGCATTGCGGTTTGCTGTGACAGGGGTGCCATTGAGAATTAATGGCCTTCCGCTTCCAATCCAGAGTGCTGGGGTGTGAGCTGAGCGCTAACCACTTCCATACCGTGCGATTTCTGGTACTCCGATCCTACATGTAAAAATCATAATTTTTTTTGCTAGAAAATTTAGAACCCCTAAACATTATATATATTTTATAAAATTTTAGCAGAGACCCTAGGCTAGGGAATAAAATGGCGGTCATTGCAACTTTTTATGTCACACAGTATTTGTGCAGAAAATTTTGGGAGAAAAAACAGATTTTATGAATTAAAAAAACAAAAAAAAACAAAACACTAAAGTTTGCCCAATTTTTTTGTATAATGTGAAAGATGAGGTTACGCCGAGTAAATAGATACCCAACATGTCACACTCTAAAATTGCGCACGCTTGTGGAATGACGACAAACTTTGGTACTTAAAAATCTCTATAGTCGTCGCTTTAACATTTTTTACAGGTTACCAGTTTAGAGATACAGAGGAGGTCTTGGGCTAGAATTGTTGCTCTCGCTCTAATGTTCGAGGCAATACCTCGCATGTATGGATTGAACACCGTTTACATATGTGGCCCCGATGAACGCATGCGTTCGCTTCCGCGGGCGTGGGCACTTTATTTTTATTTTTTTCACTTGAATTTTTTTTCTTTTTATCCCTTTTATTCAGATTACAAGGAATGTAAACATGCCTTGTAATAGAAATGGTGAATGACAGGTCCTCTTTATGGAGAGATGTGGGGTCAATAAGACCTCAGATCTCTCCTACAGGCTAGAAAGCCTGAAATTAAAAAAAAAAAAAAAAAATAAGCAATCTCGGCTATTTAGCCAAGATCAGTGCAGTATTGAAAACTGCCAGGCCGGGTCTGATGTCATCACGTCGTGCCTGGGCCTCTGAGTCATAGAGACTTCCGGGGACCATCTGGTCCTTGCAGTCTCTACGGTGACACTTCCGCCGGGGGCCGATTACTTCTCTGGCTTGCCGATTGCACAAGCCAGCCGATAGAAACACCGGAGGGCGGCGGGAGGAGGGGGGGATGTCCCCTCCCGCCGCCTGTAAGAACGATCAAGCGGCTGAACAGCCGCTATGATTGTTCTTATGGTGAAGGCAATCGCCTGCTGAAAAAAAATATCTCAATGATGCCGGCAGCTGCACCCATCGTTCAGAGATCTCCACTTAAAGCCCAGGATGTCATATGACGTTCAGCTGTAAGGAAGTGGTTAAAGTGATTGTAAAGTCTTGTGTTTGTTTATTTTTTTAAGGTTAAAAATAACAAAACATGTTAGAGCCGGTTCACACTACGCCGACTTGTCAGGCGACTTGGTCGCCTGACAAGTAGCTCCCAATGCTGTGCAATGGAACCGTTCTAATCGGAGCGACTCAAGTCGCTCCGACTTAGAAAAAGATTCCTGCACTACTTTTTTGGCGAAGTCGGAGCGACTTGCATTGACCTCTATTATGAGAAGTCGTTTGCAAGCCACGATGAAGTCGCGCTGCATGGGCGACTTCAAAGTCGGGGTGACTTTGAGTCTGATTAGTGTGAACCGGCTTATACTTTCCCCCTCTGTGCAGTTGGTTTTGCACAGAGCAGCCCGGATCCTCTTCTTCTCGGATCCCTCTTTGGCTCTTCTGGCCCCTCCCTCCCGTTGAGTGCAGGCAGCTTGCTATGGGGGCACCTGAGTGGAGTCCATTCAGACCCCCGCCCCCTCTCTTCTTATCGGATGGCTGGCTGACTTTGACAGCAGTGGGAACCGATGGTGCCGCGCTGCTGTCCTCTGCCAATGAGGAGGGGAGTCCCAGACAGCTGAGACACTCCTGTAACATCCCTGGATCTAGATGGGCTCAGGTAAGTATGAGGGGGGGGGGGGGGGAGTTATATCGTCTACAAACTATGGTGTATATTTTAGGGATCGACAGATTATCAGCCAAGCCGATTATCAGAGGGCCGATATTGACTTTTGCTGATTATCTGTATCGGCCCCGGAACTGGCTGATATTGCCGATATTCCAAATATTGCTCATATAAGGGTAAAATGATGTCACATAGCGTAATTCAGTTTACAAATCTTATTGAATATGCCACTCCCATATCTGCAAATTAAAGATATAGGCAATTCCACATTGGCAGATCGGCCGGCAGATCGGTATTGCTCACTCACTTGCCGTAAGTGATACCCGGGTGATACCGCTCCGTCCGGCATCCACTCAATACTGCTCTGTCTCTCACCCGCTCCATCTCCCATTCATCCGATACCAATCAGTCTCTCATCCACTTGCCGTAAGTGATACCCGGGTGATACCGCTCCGTTTGGCATCCACTCAATACCGCTACATCTCCCACCCATCCGATACCAATCTGTCTCTCACCCACTTGCCATAAGTGATACCCGGGTGATACCGCTCCGTCCGGCATCCACTCAATACTGCTCTGTCTCTCACCCGCTCCATCTCCCATTCATCCGATACCATTCCGTCTCTCATCCTCTTGCCGTAAGTGATACCCGGGTGATATCGCTCAGATCGGCATCCACTCAATACTGCTCTGTCTAACCCACTCCCATCTCCCAACCACCCGACACCGATCTGTTTCTCACCCACTTGCTGTGACACCAGGGTGATACCGCTCCTTCCGGCATACGATCTTGGAGGTCACGTTCGTGGTCATGCCCGGCGCAATGGCGGCGACTTATAGCAGGACTGCGATTTTTGCGGGAAGCAGTGACACTAATACAGTGATCAGTGCTAAAACAATATGCACTGTCACTGTACTAATGACAGTGGCTGGGAAGGGGTTAACATCAGGGGCATTCAAAGGGTTAACTGTGTGCCTAGCCAGTGTTTTAGTGTATTATGTGAGGTGCCTTTACCAAGGGAAGTCATGGATTTTATTCCCTGCTTTGCGGGGAAAGAAAATCCATTACTTCCCCTACTGACAGGACAGAGCTCTGCCTTGTTTACATAGGCAGAGCTCTGTCCTGTGTGTCTTCCCAACGTTCGGCATCTGCTGTGTAAAATCACAGCACTGCTGCGTGGCCGGCGGCGTGTGCCTCCTACCTGGAAATACAGAGTACATGATCTGGCGCAGTAGCGCCATTTGCCGCCGTATATATGTCAGTTTCTCAACTCGGGCCCTCAGAGCACAATAACAGGCCAGATTTTAAGTATTCCCTTGGGGAGATGCAGACTAGAATACTGCAATCACTGAGCAGCAAATGATATCACCTGTGATGTATTTCAGTTTTCTTGCAAACCTGGCCTGTTAGTGTGCCCTGAGGACCGGAGTTGAGAAACACTGATCTAAGTGATGCGGTATGCACCCCTGGACTGCTTTGTGTGCCGCTCAAGCTCACTGGAACGGGGTGTGAATTCCAAACATCTGCCGCTGGGAGTGCTGACGGGGGAGGGAGCTCGTCCCAGCTCCTACAATCAATGGCAGTAAAAGGAATCCCTGGAGTCGCACATCTGTGCTGTCCCTATGCTGGGTGTATGAATGGCAACCTCAGCCTGGACTCCAACCAGGCCACACCCCCAACGTGTTTCACTCCACCCCTTGGAGCTTAGTCATGGGTCGAAGGGGTGTAGTGAAACGCGTTGGGGGCGTGGTCTGGTGAGAGTCCAGGCTGAGGTTGCGTTTTATACACCCAGCATAGGGACAGCACAGATGTGCAGCTCCAGGGGAATCCTTTCTTTACTGAAGTGGTCAATTTAGATTAGTATAAAATATATCAAATGTAATTGCTTATACCTGTAAAGTAAAAAAAAAAAAAGCCTTCAATGCAGATGCCGTACACAAAGCACATGCATGTCCTGGCCTCTAAAACTTTGCTTTGCCTGTTTGTATCAATGCACAGAGCACCGGCATGTAGGATAGTAGCCTCACCTGGCAGCATGCACATAAGGGTGGCTACCCTTGGGCTCCAGGGGTCCCTTCAAGGCAGTGTAGCCACCCTATAGAATAAAATAAGGGGGAGAGAAATGTGTAATGCTGAGTTGAATGAAATGACAGGCTGCAGTAGAAAACGTGTGCACCAAAGGCCTTTTGCAAACCCTGTTATTGCTTTGTAAATGTAGTGATTACATCACTGTGCTGTACATAGCCTGAGCATAGATATGGGAGGGGTCCAGCAGGCTCCACCCACTACAGAAAACTACAGGAGGGGGCAGAGACCAGACCAGTCACCCTGCACAAGGAGAGAGTAGAGCTGTGGGAGGGGCCTAGCAGGTCCCACCCAATACAGACTGCCTGCAGAGAACTACAGGAGGGGGGCGGAGACCAGACCAGTCGCCCTGCACAAGAAGAGCAGAGCTGTGGGAGGGGCCTAGCAGGTCCCACCCACTACAGACTGCCTGCAGAAAACTACAGGAGGGGGGCGGAGACCAGACCAGTCGCCCTGCACAATGAGAGCAGTGCTGTGGGAGGGGTGCAGCAGACCCCACCCACTAAAGGCTGCCTGCAGAAAACTACAGGAGGGAATGGAGACAAGACCAGTCACCCTGTAAAAGGAAAGAGTGGAGCTGTGGAAGGGGCCCAGCAGGCTCCAACTACTATAGGCTCCCTGCAGGAAACTACAGGAGCGGAGACTAAACCAGTAACCCCACACAAGGAGAGGGGCAGAGCTGTGAGACAGGCCCTTCAGGCCCCACCCACTACAGGAGGGGGCGGAGACAAGACCAGTCGCCCTGCACAATGAGAGCAGTGCTGTGGGAGGGGTGCAGCAGACCCCACCCACTACAGACTGCCTGCAGAAAACTACAGGGGGCGTAGAAAACACCAGTCACCCTGTAAAAGGAAAGAGCGGGGCTGTGGAAGGGGCCCAGCAGGCTCCACCCACTACAGGCTGCCTGCAGAAAACTACAGGAGGGAATGGAGACAAGACCAGTCACCCTGTAAAAGGAAAGAGCGGGGCTGTAGGAGGGGCCCAGCAGGCCCCACCCACTACAGGCTGCCTGCAGAAAACTACAGGAGGGAATGGAGACAAGACCAGTCACCCTGTAAAAGGAAAGAGTGGGGCTGTGGGAGGGGCCCAGCAGGCTCCACCCACTACAGCCTCCTTGCAGGAAACTACAGGAGGGAATGGAGACAACACCAGTCACCCTGTAAAAGGAAAGAGTGGAGCTGTGGAAGGGGCCGAGCGGGCTCCACCCACTACAGCCTCCTTGCAGGAAACTACAGGAGAGGGCGGAAACAAAATCAGTCGTCCCGCACAAGGCGAGGGGCAGAGCTGTGAGACAGGACCTTCAGACCCCACCCACTACAGGAGGGGGCGGAGACAAGACCAGTCTCCCTGCACAAGGGGAGAGCAGCAGTGAGCTGTCTTTATTACAGGAAGTCTCACACTGGAGTACTGCACAGATCTGGAAGAAATACACAAATCACATCGAGATTCAGTAAGAATACACACGAGGAATGGAATTGGATTGATATTTACTTAACCTTACTTAACCTGGAGTTTGACTTTAGGGAATGGTGTGTATGTGGGGGATGAGGGGAATAGGCCAGCAGTAAGATGAATGTGAGCTCTGCCATGTTGTTGGTCAGATATTGGTGGATAGATGTTTGGGGCTGTTCATTGATTTATTTCTCCCTCTGCAGACATGGCTGCCATCCGTAAGAAACTCGTCATCGTTGGAGATGGGGCGTGCGGGAAGACATGCCTTCTGATAGTGTTTAGTAAAGACCAGTTCCCAGAAGTCTACGTCCCCACAGTGTTTGAGAACTATGTGGCTGACATTGAGGTGGACGGTAAACAGGTAGGTGTGGACGGTTTTGGTTGGGGGTGGAGCTACATGTGTTGCGCTGTCCAGTCAGTAATCTTTCTATGTCCTCCATACAGGTGGAACTTGCCTTGTGGGACACAGCCGGACAGGAAGACTACGACAGATTGAGACCTCTGTCCTATCCAGACACAGATGTTATATTAATGTGCTTCTCCATCGATAGCCCTGACAGTTTAGGTACGTGTTGGGTGACCATAGTGGCTATAGTGACCGGGGGGGGGGGGGGGTGGAGGGGGATTCTCTAATCTGGAGATCTTTAATGAGGGCAGTAAAAAAAAAAAAAAAAAAAAAATCTGCAAGAGAAGAGTAAATGGAAACAAATGTGAATATGACATCCCTAGTAACCAAACTGGTGTCCTTTATTTAATGTAGTCCTGCATTCTCTGGGAAAATGAAATAAGCATATGTTTAAATGGAGAGGGATGGAGACATGGAGAGGGATGGAGACATGGAGAGGGATGGAGACATGGAGAGGGATGGAGATATGGAGAGTAGGGATGCACCGAAATGAAAATTTTGGTCCGAAACCGAAAATGCAGGATGCCCTTGGCCGAAAACCGAAACCGAAAATGACTTTTTCCCCCAAAAAAATTTAAAATGGATAGAACAGGGGCATACACCAAAAACAGGCAGGCGTACACCTGTCGCTGCCACCCTGTCACAGTATATGTACTGTGACGGGTTGGCAAGAGGTTAATTTAATTACCAATGGTATTTGTATTATGAAGCATGAGGGGTTAATGTATTGTCACTGCTGGTCACTCATCTATTAGTGACTGACCAGTGGCAGGTAATTAACCCCTTTGTGCTGCATTGGTGCAACCAGTATCAGTGTTAATTAACACTGGTTGCACTGATACTGGTTGCACCAATGCAGCACAAAGGGGTTAATTACCTGCCACTGGTCAGTCACTAATAGATGAGTGACCAGCAGTGACAATACATTAACCCCTCATGCTGCATAATACAAATACCATTGGTAAGCTGCCTCAGCTCTCCACCCCCCTCCCCCCCCCCCCCCCACTGCCTCAGCTACCCCTCCTCGGGTGTCCTTCATTCAAAAGTCCCGCCTCTGGCCGGGGACACCGCCTCTCAATGACGTCCCTACTACTCTGTGCATTAGTGAATGGACATACCAGGCGGGGGGGCGGGGCGAGCGGCCGCGATAGATATTACTATGTGATCCTTCCCTGTGCATCCCTGTCAGCCTGTCAGTGTCAACTATGTGTGAATGAGAACAGAACTGACCTAACACCGGGCGGGGGGGCGGGGCGAGCGGCCGCTATAGATATTACTATGTGATCCATCCCTGTGCATCCCTGTAAGCCTGTCAACTGTGTGTGAATGAGAACAGAACAGAACTGACCTGACACCGGGCGGGGGGAGCGGCCGCTATTAGCTGTAACTATGTGAGCGCTTCACTTCCTTGTCAGCGGAGATACATGCCTGTCAGGGAAGTGAAACGCTCACATAGTTACAGCTAATAGCGGCCGCTCCCCCCGCCCGGTGTCAGGTCAGTTCTGTTCTGTTCTCATTCACACATAGTTGACAGGCTTACAGGGATGCACAGGGATGGATCACATAGTAATATCTATAGCGGCCGCTCGCCCCGCCCCCCCGCCCGGTGTTAGGTCAGTTCTGTTCTCATTCACACATAGTTGACACTGACAGGCTGACAGGGATGCACAGGGAAGGATCACATAGTAATATCTATAGCGGCCGCTCGCCCCGCCCTCCCGCCTGGTATGTCCATTCACTAATGCACAGAGTAGTAGGGACGTCATTGAGAGGCGGACGGCCGGCCAGAGGCGGGACTTTTAAAGCCTGCCCTGCGCTGCGCCCTCCTCCTTCCCCACGGCGGCCATTATTTTTGGCAATGTTAACCCATTATCGGCCGAAATGAGATAGGCTCCTTTTCGGCCGATAATTTCGGTGGCCGAAATTTCGGTGCATCCCTAATGGAGAGGGATATGGAGAGGGAGAGAGGGATATGGAGAGGGAGAGAGGGATATGGAGAGGGAGAGAGGGATATGGAGAGGGGGAGAGGGATGGAGATATGGGGAGAGGGATGGCGATATGGGGAGAGGGATGGCGATATGGGGAGAGGGATGGCGATATGGGGAGAGGGATGGCGATATGGGGAGAGGGATGGCGATATGGCGATAGGGAGAGGGATGGCGATATGGCGATAGGGAGAGGGATGGCGATATGGCGATAGGGAGAGGGATGGCGATATGGCGATAGGGAGAGGGATGGCGATATGGCGATAGGGAGAGGGATGGCGATATGGCGATAGGGAGAGGGATGGCGATATGGCGATAGGGAGAGGGATGGCGATATGGCGATAGGGAGAGGGATGGAGATAGGGAGAGGGATGGAGATAGGGAGAGGGATGGAGATAGGGAGAGGGATGGAGATAGGGAGAGGGATGGAGATAGGGAGAGGGATGGAGATAGGGAGAGGGATGGAGATAGGGAGAGGGATGGAGATAGGGAGAGGGATGGAGATAGGGAGAGGGATGGAGATAGGGAGAGGGATGGAGATAGGGAGAGGGATGGAGATAGGGAGAGGGATGGAGATAGGGAGAGGGATGGAGATAGGGAGAGGGATGGAGATAGGGAGAGGGATGGAGATAGGGAGAGGGATGGAGATAGGGAGAGGGATGGAGATAGGGAGAGGGATGGAGATAGGGAGAGGGATGGAGATAGGGAGAGGGATGGAGATAGGGAGAGGGATGGAGATAGGGAGAGGGATGGAGATAGGGAGAGGGATGGAGATAGGGAGAGGGATGGAGATAGGGAGAGGGATGGAGATAGGGAGAGGGATGGAGATAGGGAGAGGGATGGAGATAGGGAGAGGGATGGAGATAGGGAGAGGGATGGAGATAGGGAGAGGGATGGAGATAGGGAGAGGGATGGCGATAGGGAGAGGGATGGCGATATGGCGATAGGGAGAGGGATGGCGATATGGCGATAGGGAGAGGGATGGCGATATGGCGATAGGGAGAGGGATGGCGATATGGCGATAGGGAGAGGGATGGCGATATGGCGATAGGGAGAGGGATGGCGATATGGCGATAGGGAGAGGGATGGCGATATGGCGATAGGGAGAGGGATGGCGATAGGGAGAGGGATGGCGATATGGTGATAGGGAGAGGGATGGCGATATGGCGATAGGGAGAGGGATGGCGATATGGCGATAGGGAGAGGGATGGCGATATGGCGATAGGGAGAGGGATGGCGATAGGGAGAGGGATGGCGATAGGGAGAGGGATGGCGATAGGGAGAGGGATGGCGATAGGGAGAGGGATGGCGATAGGGAGAGGGATGGAGATAGGGAGAGGGATGGATGGAGATAGGGAGAGGGATGGAGATAGGGAGAGGGATGGAGATAGGGAGAGGGATGGCGATAGGGAGAGGGATGGCGATAGGGAGAGGGATGGCGATAGGGAGAGGGATGGCGATAGGGAGAGGGATGGCGATAGGGAGAGGGATGGCGATAGGGAGAGGGATGGCGATATGGCGATAGGGAGAGGGATGGCGATATGGCGATAGGGAGAGGGATGGCGATATGGCGATAGGGAGAGGGATGGCGATATGGCGATAGGGAGAGGGATGGCGATATGGCGATAGGGAGAGGGATGGCGATATGGCGATAGGGAGAGGGATGGCGATATGGCGATAGGGAGAGGGATGGCGATATGGCGATAGGGAGATAGGGAGAGGGATGGCGATATGGCGATAGGGAGATAGGGAGAGGGATGGCGATAGGGAATTTTATATTTAAATCCCTCTAAATGTAAGGTAAAAAGGTATAAATTGTATTCACCTTGTATATTTTACTATTGGTAACTGCCAGTAGTAAAAGTAAAGCTAAACTACTTTTCAGCAGATTTAAAAATTTCATTGTTCACTTTCTTCAAATAATTCTTATGCAATGTGGCAGCCACTGTGACGTCACTTCCAGAAACTGGCGTAATAAGGAACTGATGTGTACCATATTTCCTGTTTGTACCCACATCCTCCCCAGGTCACCAGTCCTGTAACTTCCCCATTTATAGGCCTTTTTTTTTTTTTTTTTTTTTTACCAGTGGTGACATAATTACGTCACCGTTGACTGAACCTGGTAACTGACTCCCAGACTGTCTTGCCCATTCTCACTGCCTTACTTAATTGACAGGCAAGGAGACTCCAGGTCTACCCCACCCACAATGACCTTATACCTTGTCTAAAGGTCAAGGAGACTCCAGGTTTACCTGGTCCACCATGACCTCATATCTTGTCTAACAGAGCAGAAGACTTCTGGTCTACCCTGCCCACCATGAAATCATACCTTGTCTAATATATATTTTTATATGTATATTGCCGTTTGTGTGCATAGAAGTGTATATTGCCGTTTGTGTGCAGGAGTTGCAGCAGTCATCCCCAGAAATCCTTCTGTCTATGTTTAGGGTTTGAAGGAAAGATGATCTCTGATGAGGATTTCTTTTTTTCCCCCCACAGAAAATATCCCTGAGAAGTGGACTCCGGAAGTAAAACATTTCTGCCCCAATGTGCCCATCATCCTGGTGGGGAACAAGAAGGACCTGCGTAATGACGAGCACACCCGCCGAGAGCTGACAAAGATGAAACAGGTAAGTAAATGTCCCCGTGGAGATGGATGGAGCAGCGGAGGAAGTTAGGGGCCCACTTCTGTATATTAAACCTCTGACTCCAAAATGTCTTTATATACAGGTCCTTCTCAAAAAATGAGCATATTGTGATAAAGTTCATTATTTTCTGTAATGTACTGATAAACATTAGACTTTCATATATTTTAGATTCATTACACACAACTGAAGTAGTGCAAGCCTTTTATTGTTTTAATATTGATGATTTTGGCATACAGCTCATGAAAAACCAAAAATCCTATCTCAAAAAATTAGCATATCATGTCATCTGAATCAAATAATTAACTCTAAACACCTGGAAAAGATTCCTGAGGCTTTTAAAAACTCCCAGCCTGGTTCATTACTCAAAACCGCAATTATGGGTAAGACTGCCGACGTGACTGCTGTCCAGAAGGCCATCATTGACACCCTCAAGCAAGAGGGTAAGACACAGAAAGAAATTTCTGAACGAATAGGCTGTTCCCAGAGTGCTATATCAAGGCACCTCAGTGGGAAGTCTGTGGGAAGGAAAAAGTGTGGCAGAAAACGCTGCACAACGAGAAGAGGTGACCGGACCCTGACAAAGATTGTGGAGAAGGACCGATTCCAGACCTTGGGGGACCTGCGGAAGCAGTGGACTGAGTCTGGAGTAGAAACATCTAGAGCCACCGTGTACAGGCGTGTGCAGGAAATGGGCTACAGGTGCCGCATTCCTCAGGTCAAGCCACTTTTGAACCAGAAACAGCGGCAGAAGCGCCTGACCTGGGCTACAGAGAATCAGCACTGGACTGTTGCTCAGTGGTCCAAAGTACTTTTTTGGATGAAAGCAAATTTTGCATGTCATTCGGAAATAAAGGTGCCAGAGTCTGGAGGAAGACTGGGGAGAGGGAAATGCCAAAATGCCTGAAGTCCAGTGTCAAGTACCCAAAGTCAGTGATGGTCTGGGGTGCCATGTCAGCTGCTGGTGTTGGTCCACTGTGTTTTATCAAGGGCAGGGTCAATGCAGCTAGCTATCAGGAGATTTTGGAGCACTTCATGCTTCCATCTGCTGAAAAGTTTTATGGAGATGAAGATTTAATTTTTCAGCACGACCTGGCACCTGCTCACAGTGCCAAAACCACTGGTAAATGGTTTACTGACGATGGTATTACCGTGCTCAATTGGCCTGCCAACTCTCCTTCACAACATCCCTCTCCATAGAGAATCTGTGGGATGTTGTGAAGAGAAAGTTGAGAGACGCAAGACCCAACACTCTGGATGAGCTCAAGGCCGCTATCGAAGCATCCAGGGCCTCCATAACACCTCAGCAGTGCCACAGGCTGATTGCCTCCATGCCACGCCGCATTGAAGCAGTCATTTCTGCAAAAGGATTCCCGACCAAGTATTGAGTGCATAACTGAACATAATTATTTGAAGGTTGACTTTTTTTGTATTAAAAACACTTTTTTTTTATTGGTCGAATGAAATATGCTAATTTTTTGAGATAGGGATTTTGGTTTTTCATGAGCTGTATGCCAAAATCATCAATATTAAAACAATAAAAGGCTTGCACTACTTCAGTTGTGTGTAATGAATCTAAAATATATGAAAGTCTAATGTTTATCAGTACATTACAGAAAATAATGAACTTTATCACAATGTGCTAATTTTTTGAGAAGGACCTGTAGGTCCATCAATGTGCGATTAATTAGAATAAGTTAAAGGGCAACTCTTAGATGTTATGTTACATTTGCGGTTTAATAATTTCATGATGGGGTTACAGGTCCAGATTAATACATTTCTCCCCCTAGTGTCTGTCAGCAGCCCTCCTAAATGACATCTGAAATAATGGTGTATAAAACTAGACAGGAGCAAGTATTGTTAGAATGTGGACACAGCACACTTCTCAATTCCCTAGTATGAAGGAAAACACAAGGCAATGTCGCACACGAGGCAGAGGAAGGATGTCTGAAAAGTTTAAAATTTAAGGCTTTTTGCCGTCCTTAAAATTGTGTAACATATGGCACTGGGTACAGGCTGGAGTGGTGTGGAGTATATAGCATACAGCACTGGATACAGGCTGGAGTGGTGTGGAGTGTATGGCACTGGGTACAGGCTGGAGTGGTGTGGCGTATATAGCATACGGCACAGGGTACAGGCTGGAGTAGTGTGGAGTATATAGCATACAGCACTGGGTAAAGGCTATAGTGGTGTGGAGTATATAGCATGCAGCACTGGGTACAGGCTGGAGTGGTGTGGAGTATATAGCATACGGCAAAGGCTGGAGTGGTGTGGAGTATATAGCATGCAGCACTGGGTACAGCCTGGTGTGGTGTATATAGCATACGGCACTGGGTACAGGCTGGAGTGGTGTGGAGTATATAGCATACGGCACAGGCTGGAGTGGTGTGGAGTATATAGCATACGGCACAGGCTGGAGTGGTGTGGAGTATATAGCATACAGCACTGGGTACAGGCTGGAGTGGTGTGGAGTATATAGCATGCAGCACTGGGTACAGACTGGAGTGGTGTTAAATATCTCACATACAGAACAATGTACAGACAAGCCAGAATGTGAAGATTAAAGGGGTGTAAAGTATATAATTTAGCGCCTCCTTATAGTGGTGTACGTCATCCACCAGAGTGTGCGAGACAGAGCTGCCCTCGGTATACAATATCCAGCACAATAGGAAATTGCCACTTGTTTTTACAGCAGCTTGCTCGGTTTTCTGTATTTAATTCCTTCGCCATTTCCTTGTTTTCAGGAGCCGGTAAAGCCGGAGGAGGGGCGTGACATGGCGAACAGGATCTCGGCTTACGGCTACATGGAGTGCTCGGCTAAGACAAAAGATGGCGTCCGGGAGGTGTTCGAGCTGGCCACAAGGGCGGCTCTGCAAGCCAGACGTGGCAAGAAGAAAACCACGTGCCTTCTCATCTAACGAGAACAGAACCCACGCCGTAATCCGCACACAACCTATCCCCGATAACCCTCCCTCATGAGACAAGGGGGGGGATGTCAGCACGTGTCGGGGAGAGCCCATGGCATCTTTACTGTCACACAAATACCCTCGAAGTGATGTTTATTAATCTTTAGAGTGTTCTTACTGGCCTGTCTTTTTTCCATTTATTCTGTAATGAGTTAAGAGATTTTATAAAGAAAAGAGTCATCTTCATACCAGTATTTAAAAAAAAAAGTCAACTTTTTTTTTTTTTCTTCTTTGATTTATATATAAATATATTATTTGTAACTTCACTGTTAGCGGCAGGATTCATAATGCACCAGACTAACTCAGACATTCCAGTGTAAAGCCAATCCGTACCCCCGGGGAACCCCCTTTTAAGGCTTCATTAACAAGCTTGTTATTTATACACTATTAAAGTGCTGTAGACACCGCGCCAGGCTCCATCTTGTTTGGGCGGGAGGACCGTCGCTTGCTGAGACAGAGTCCTGTCCCCTACACACAGGCAGAGGGTAGGTAGCCATTGCTGGTACTGTTTTTTGTTTATGTGCATCTGCCAGCCCCCTCTATAACTGGATCCCGGAGATTTAAGCCGCCGGGCCTTTTACACGTATCCGCCATCTCCACCCATAACTGGATCCTCCCACAGACCCCCCCTGAGATAAAAGGCGGGTCTTTTCACTCGTACAGACGGGAAGATTAGCACTACACATGTAACTTCTGCCCTCTCTTCCTGTGACTATACAGTGGTTGCAGCGAATGTCCCTGGCAGTGAAAGGGTTTAATTTTGCAGGACATCCTTTCTTTAATCTTTTTAATTTTTTTTCTTTTTTTTTGGGCTCCGGTAAAAATCCAGTATGTTTGTAGAAATTGTCTTGCTACACATTGGCTTTGTACCGCAAACTGTTAAGATGCACTGTATTTGATACATTTGGGGTAAGGTGAGGTTGGCTCACGGCGGGGCCCTTTCACTCGATTAGCATATCGGGGGGCCCCCCAGTTAGTGTTTTCTATTCCCAGCTACTGTGTTGCAAACACAGCGGAAAGAGGACCTGTCACTACTACTCTGCAGTTCACCGTTGGATTGGTGTGTAAGCAGCTTAATATCACAAGTTTAATTGCTTGTTTTTTCATATCACTCAGGCAGAGGGAGGCGTTGGTGTCCCCAGCCCTTCTCCACTGTGGGAGGGAGGCGTTGGTGTCCCCAGCCCTTTTCCACTGTGGGAGGGAGGCGTTGGTGTCCCCAGCCCTTCTCCACTGTGGGAGGGAGGCGTTGGTGTCCCCAGCCCTTCTCCACTGTGGGAGGGAGGCGTTGGTGTCCCCAGCCCTTCTCCACTGTGGGAGGGAGGCGTTGGTGTCCCCAGCCCTTCTCCACTGTGGGAGGGAGGCGTTGGTGTCCCCAGCCTTTCTCCACTGTGGGAGGGAGGCGTTGGTGTCCCCAGCCTTTCTCCACTGTGGGAGGGAGGCGTTGGTGTCCCCAGCCCTTCTCCACTGTGGGAGGGAGGTGTCAGCCTGTCCCCCAGCTCTTCTCCACTGGGGGAAGGGAGGTGTCAGCCTGTCCCCCAGCTCTTCTCCACTGGGGAAGGGAGGTGTCAGCCTGTCCCCCAGCCCTTCTGCACTGGGGGAGGGAGGCGTTAGTGTCCCCAGCTCTTCTCCACTGGGGGAGGGAGGGGTCAGCCTGTCTCCCAGCTCTTCTTCACTGGGGGAGGGAGGGGTCAGCCTGTCTCCCAGCTCTTCTTCACTGGGGGAGGGAGGGGGTCAGCCTGTCCCCCAGCTCTTCTTCGCTGGGGGAGGGAGGGGTCAGCCTGTCCCCCAGCTCTTCTTCGCTGGGGGAGGGAGGGGTCAGCCTGTCCCCCAGCTCTTCTTCGCTGGGGGAGGGAGGGGTCAGCCTGTCCCCCAGCTCTTCTTCGCTGGGGGAGGGAGGGGTCAGCCTGTCCCCCAGCCCTTCTCCGCTGGGGGAGGGAGGGGTCAGCCTGTCCCCCAGCCCTTCTCCGCTGGGGGAGGGAGGGGTCAGCCTGTCCCCCAGCCCTTCTCCGCTGGGGGAGGGAGGGGTCAGCCTGTCCCCCAGCCCTTCTCCGCTGGGGGAGGGAGGGGTCAGCCTGTCCCCCAGCCCTTCTCCGCTGGGGGAGGGAGGGGTCAGCCTGTCCCCCAGCCCTTCTCCGCTGGGGGAGGGAGGGGTCAGCTTGTCCCCCCAGCCCTTCTCCACTGGGGGGAGGGAGGGGTTAGCCTGTCCCCCAGCCCTTCTCCACTGAGGGGAGGGAGGGGTCAGCCTGTCCCCCCAGCCCTTCTCCAGAGGACTTGTGTGTGGTCGCCCCTAGCAGAAGGCCCCCCCTCTATGGTAGCCATGTTTCCTCCTGGGTGAGTTGGTGACAAGTTTTAATTTGTTGGAAATTGGGGGCTTGTCTGGAATGCAGGAACTGTAGAGTGACGGGTGATGGCGTTTCCCTCCCCCCCCCCCCCCCCTTTCCAGACTCCAACAAAGGGATCCCAATCATTTTGTCGCTCTCGTGTTTTGTACGATTGGAATATCTAACTGTTACTTGTAATCGCTGGGTAAGATTTTTTTTTTAAATAAAAATGTTTTGACAATAAAAACAAAATCTGAGAAAAGAGCCTTGTGAGAATGGGTTTGTGAACCGTAAATGGTTTAGGGTGGACATGGCATAGGGCAGGGAGAACTTCTCACACTGTATGAGCTCTGGAGAAGTTGCCAAAATTGCAGAGCTCTGGCTTTCGGTAAGGTTCTAAGCTCTGTGAAATAAGAGGACCTGTGCTTTTATATAAAATATGTTGCTCCCTATAGTACCTCTGTTCAGTAATGAGACCTCCATGCAGCTTGAGATGCCAAAGGCAAACGGTCATTCGTGCCCTCACCAACAACTTTATGCTTTCTTTGGGAAAATCTGAGAAAAGCGTCTCGTGAGAATGGGTTTGTGAACCATAAACGGTATAGGGTGGACATGGCATAGGGCAGGGAGAACTTCTCACACTGGATCAGCTCCGGGCAAGTTGCCAAAATTGCAGAGCTCTGGCTTTCGGTAAGGTTCTAAGCTCTGTAAAATAAGGACCTGTGCTTTTATATAAAATATGTTGCTCCCTGTAGTACCTCTGTTCAGTAATGAGACCTCCACGCAGCTTGAGATGCCAAAGACAACTGTCATTCGTGCCCTCACCAACTTGATGCTTTCTTTGGGTAAATCTGAGAAGAGTCTCGTGACAATGGATTTGTGAACCATAAACGGCATAGGGTGGACATGGCATAAGGCAGGGAGAACTTCTCACAGTGGATGAGCTCTGGGCAAGTTGCCAAAATTGCAGAGCTCCTGGCTTTCGGTAAGGTTCCAAGCTCTGTGAAATAAGAGGACCTGTGCTTTTATATAAAATATGTTACTCCCTATAGTACCTCTGTTCAGTAATGAGACCTCCACGCAGCTTGAGATGCTAAAGACAACGGTCATTCGTGCCCTCACCAACAACTTGATGCTTTCTTCGGGAAAATCAGAGAAAAGTGTCTCGTGAGAATGGGTTTGTGAACCATAAATGGCATAGGGCAGGGAGAACTTCTCACAGTGGATGAGCTCCGGGCAAGTTGCCAAAATTGCAGAGCTCTGACTTTCGGTAAGGTTCAAAGCTCTGTGAAATAAGAGGACCTGTGCTTTTATATAAAATATGTTACTCCCTATAGTACCTCTGTTCAGTAATGAGACCTCCACGCAGCTTGAGATGCTAAAGGCAACGGTCATTTGTGCCCTCACCAACAACTTTATGCTTTCTTCGTGAGAACATCCAAGTGTTCCACCAGAGGTGGTGCTGTACATGGAGAACCTAAATAGAGCACATTAATCTGTATACAAGTGCAAAGATGACTGCCCTACCAAACAGGTGCACTTTACATTTAGAGATGGACTTTTCGAGTTGAAATCTCTACACGCCTAAAATCACCAATAATCGCCTGAAATCTGCAATACATTTTTACTAAAAAGTGCTTCATGGACAGTTTTTAGTTGCCAGTAATAGCTCAGAGCTCTAGACGACTCGGTTTATATTCTTGCGAATCGGAATCGTCATTATTTGCACACGTCTCCTGCGGGTTACTGACTTGGGTATAATCTGACTGGAATTTGAAAGAAGATCAGAGAGGATGGCGATGACTTGAATGGAGGCAGCCAAGAAGGTTGCTGAGGTACCTGTAGCAGCTGCAGTACTGTGTCCTTTTTTGTATGAACCAGCCAATGGACAGTGCCTGCATACCAACACCATAACGATCTCCACATATAATTTGCAACAGGAAATTAATATGATGGCCTTTGTCAGCTCAGGAAAGAGTTATCCATCATATCAAATGGGTTAGTTGTCATCTCCTATGCACAAACCTGCTGGACAATTCTTTAGAATGTGTAGGCTCACCTGTGGGCTTTCATCTAAGTTCACCCATCACATGGTCACTTTGCACAAGATCAATCGTACCACAAAAGCTCATTTTATATGGTAATTTCCCACAAGGTCTACCAAACGCCACATAAACCCATCATATGGTTGCTTCCCGCAAGGTTAACCAGATGGCACAAAAGCCCATCGTATGGTTACTTCCCACAAGGTTAACCAGACACCACAAAAGCCCATCATACAGTCAATTCCCAAAAGGTCTACCAGACACCACAAAAGCCCATCGCATGGTTACTTCCCACAAGGTTAACCAGACGCCACAAAAGCCCATCATACAGTCAATTCCCAAAAGGTCTACCAGATGCCACAAAAGCCATTCATATGGTCATTTCCCACAGGGTCTACTGGACACCACGTAAGACCATCATACGGTCACTTCCCACAGGATTTACCAGACAACACAAAAGCCCATCATACGGCCACTTCCCTCAGGGTCTGCTAGCCACCACAAATGCCCACCATATGGCCATTTCCCACAGGGTCAACTAGATGCCACAAAAGCCCATCATATGGTCACTTCCCACAGGGTTTACCAGACACCACAAAAGCCCAGCATACGGCCACTTGCCACAGGGTCTGCTAGCCCCCACAGGTTCTACCAGATGCCACAAAAGCCCATAGTATGGTCACTTCCAACCGGGTCCACCAGACAGCACAAAAGGCCAGCATCCAGCCACTTCCCACAGGTGGACACCACGCAAGCCCATCATATGGTGACTTCTCACAGGGTCTGTCAGACACCACGAAAGCCCATCATATGGTCACTTCGCATAAGGTCTACCAGACACCACAAAAGCCCTTATTGATCGCTTCCCACAAGGTCTACCAGACACCATAAGGACCGGTTTGCACCACATGCAGCCCAGTGCATTTTTTTTTCTGCATCAAAAACGCATGGATAGTAGGTTATATGGTTTCCAATACATAGTTCACACCAGTGCAGTCAATTCCCAAAAGGTCTACCAGATGCCACAAAAGCCCATCATAGTCATTTCCCACAGGGTCTACTGGACACCACGTAAGACCATCATACGGTCACTTCCCACAGGATTTACCAGACAACACAAAAGCCCACCATATGGCCATTTCCCACAGGGTCCACTAGATGCCACAAAAGCCCATCATATGGTCACTTCCCACAGGGTTTACCAGACACCTCAAAAGCCCAGCATACGGCCACTTGCCACAGGGTCTGCTGGTCCACCAGGTGCCACAAAAGCCCATAGTATGGTCACTTCCAACTGGGTCCACCAGACAGCACAAAAGGCCAGCATCCAGCCACTTCCCACAGGTGGACACCACGCAATCCCATCATATGGTGACTTCTCACTGGGTCTGCCAGACACCACGAAAGCCCATCGTACGGTCACTTCGCATAAGGTCTACCAGACACCACAAAAGCCCTTATTGATAGCTTCCCACAAGGTCTACCAGACACCATAAGGACTGGTTTGCACCACATGCAAGTCCAGTGCATTTTTTTTTTTCCCTGCATCAATAACGCATGGATAGTAGGTTATATGGTTTCCAATACATAGTTCACACCAGTGCAGTCAGTTCCAAAAAGAAAAAACTAGACCTTGCATTATTTTTTTTCTTCACTGTACTGAAATGCAGTAAAATGCACCGGAATGCATGTGCCCTTAATTAAAGTGAAGAAAAAATTGCACCGGATCGCATCAAAAATGTGTGTGCAGAAACGCATCTATCTAGCTCACAGCTCACCTCCTCGTAGAATGCTAATAGATTGGTTTGACAAGAACGCCCATTTGTAAACCCGTGCTGATTACTGCTGATGATGCTGTTGTCATTAGCAAACTCTACAATATAGTCCCTTATCATCCCCTCCAGAGGTTTACATACTATCGATGTCAAACTGACAGGCCTATAATTTCCCGGGACATGCCTCTGACCCTTTTTGAATATCGGAATATTCGGGATCTACTTGGCCCCTTTAAACCAAATAGAAAATCAACACACAGGGCATTTTCCAAGTTTCATTAAAGCTTCAAAAAAGCATCAAAAACAAAAAAGTTGAAGCAGTGGGCTCTTTAATGTGTGTTAAAGTCGAAGCAAGTGTAAATGAGCACTTAGGGGCTTGTTCACACCATGAGGCGCATCCCAGTGAGCTGCATCTGGTGCATGCATTTAAAATTACAGCAAATGATTTACCTCTAGTGAATGTTTATTGAAAGTCACTGTCAATGCTTTTTAAATACGCCCCCTACTGTCCTGATGTTACATTGACATGTCAAGCAGTGACAGTGGAGTGTGGAGCCATCTTGTGGTCAGATATATATTACACAGTGTGCCCTGTATGTGGGCTGAGTATGCACCTACGGGGTGAAGGCACTGCTCCAGTATCCCCCTGTATCCTAGTGCACACATGGTTGGTTGCTCCGTTCTCATCATGTGTATGTTGCCATGGATAGGCACCAGGAAAGAAAAGGTTAGTATTTAATTTTCTATTATTTCTCAACACCGCCATGAACTAGTTTTGTCCTCCACCTTTCTCGCCCAGCCCTGGTGCTGGTATGATGGAGCCGAACTTCTTCCCATGTGATGGCAGGTACTTTAGGTCAGACCCTAATGGCAGACATGTTTGTGTGGTCTTGGTGGGCCCTCATATCCAACACTGGGGTGGAGCTTCATCCTCAGATCCAACACTGACGTTCCCTGGAGCTCCACCTTCAGATACAGCACTGATAACCTCCGGAGCTCCACCCTCAGGTCAAGCACTGACATTCTCCAGAAATCCACCCTCCAACCCAACACTGATGTTCTCCAGAACTCCTCCCTTAGATCCAACACTGACGTTCCCTGGTGCTCCACCCTCAGATCCAGCACTGACGTCCGGAGCTCCACCCTCAGATCCAGCACTGACGTTCTCCGGAGCTCTACTCTCAGATCCAGAACTGATGTTCTCTGGAGCTCCACCCTCAGATCCAGCACTGATATTCTCCAGAGCTCCACCCTCAGATCCAACACTGACATTCTCTGGAGTTCCACCCTCAGATGCAGCACTGACGTTCGCCAGAGCTTCAACCTCAAATCCAGGACTGACGTTCTCCGGAGCTCCACCCTTAGATCCAGCACTGACGCTCTCCGGAGCTTCATCCTCAGATCCAGCTCTGACGTTCTCCGGAGCTTCACCCTCAGATCCAGCTCTGACGTTCTCCGGAGCTTCACCCTCAGATCCAGCTCTGACATTCCCCCGGAGCTTCACCCTTAGATCCAGCACTGACGTTCTCCGGAGCTTCACCCTCAGATCCAGCTCTGACGTTCTCCGGAGCTTCACCCTCAGATCCAGCACTGACGTTCTCTGGAGCTCCACACTCAGATCCAGCACTGACATTCTCCGGAGCTCCCCCCTCGGATCCAGGACTGATGTTCCCCGGAGCTCCACCCTTAGATCCAGCACAGACGCTCCCCGGGAGCTTCACCCTCAGATCCAGCTCTGACGTTCTCTGGCGCTTCACCCTCAGATCCAGCTCTGACGTTCTCCGGAAGCTTCACCCTCAGATCCAACGCTGACATTCCCCCGGAGGTCCACCCTCAGATCCAGCACTGACGTTCTCTGAAGCTCCACCCTCAAATCCAGCACTGAGGCTCTCCGGAGCTTCACCCTCAGATCCAGCACTGACGTTCTCCGGAGCTCCACCCTCAGATCCAGCACTGAGGCTCTCCGGAGCTTCACCCTCAGATCCAACGCTGACATTCCCCCGGAGGTCCACCCTCAGATCCAGCTCTGACGTTCTCCGGAGCTTCACCCTCAGATCCAGCACTGACGTTCTCCGGAGCTTCACCCTCAGATCCAGCACTGACGTTCTCCGGAGCTCCACCCTCAGATCCAGCACTGAGGCTCTCCCGAGCTTCACCCTCAGATCCAACGCTGACATTCCCCCGGAGGTCCACCCTCAGATCCAGCTCTGAAGTTCTCCGGAGCTTCACCCTCAGATCCAACTCTGACGCTCTCTGGAGCTCCACCCTCAGATCCAGCACTGACGTTCTCCGGAGCTTCAACCTCAGATCCAGCACTGACGCTCTCCGGAGCTTCACCCTCAGATCCAGCACTGATGCTCTCCGGAGCTTCACCCTCAGATCCAGCACTGACGTTCTCCGGAGCTTCACCCTCAGATCCAGCACTGACATTCTCCGGAGCTTCACCCTCAGATCCAGCACTGACGTTCTCCGGAGCTTCACCCTCAGATCCAGCACTGACGCTCTCCGGAGCTTCACCCTCAGATCCAGCTCTGACGCTCTCCGGAGCTCCACCCTCAGATCCAGCTCTGACGCTCTCCGGAGCTTCACCCTCAGATCCAGCATTGACGTTCTCCGGAGCTTCACCCTTAGATCCAGGACTGACGTTCTCCGGAGCTTCACCCTCAGATCCAGCACTGACGCTCTCTGGAGCTCCACCCTCAGATCCAGCACTGACGTTCTCCGGAGCTTCACCCTCAGATCCAGCACTGACGCTCTCTGGAGCTTCACCCTCAGATCCAGCACTGACGTTCTCCGGAGCTTCACCCTCAGATCCAGCACTGACGCTCTCCGGAGCTTCACCCTCAGATCCAGCTCTGACGCTCTCCGGAGCTTCACCCTCAGATCCAGCTCTGACGTTCTCCGGAGCTTCACCCTCAGATCCAGCACTGACGCTCTCTGGAGCTCCACCCTCAGATCCAGCACTGACGTTCTCCGGAGCTTCACCCTCAGATCCAGCACTGACGTTCTCCGGAGCTTCACCCTCAGATCCAGCACTGACGTTCTCTGGAGCTCCACCCTCAGATCCAGCACTGACGTTCTCTGGAGCTCCAC
Source organism: Pelophylax lessonae (assembly GCF_965119305.1). Classification (NCBI taxonomy): domain Eukaryota; kingdom Metazoa; phylum Chordata; class Amphibia; order Anura; family Ranidae; genus Pelophylax; species Pelophylax lessonae. The sequence goes on from NC_138775.1 coordinate 17,868,942, forward strand.
CCTCAGATCCAGCACTGACGTTCTCCGGAGCTTCACCCTCAGATCCAGCACTGACGCTCTCCGGAGCTTCACCCTCAGATCCAGCTCTGACGCTCTCCGGAGCTTCACCCTCAGATCCAGCTCTGACGCTCTCCAGAGCTTCACCCTCAGATCCAGCTCTGACGTTCTCCGGAGCTTCACCCTCAGATCCAGCACTGACGCTCTCCGGAGCTTCACCCTCAGATCCAGCTCTGACGCTCTCCGGAGCTTCACCCTCAGATCCAGCATTGACGTTCTCCGGAGCTTCACCCTCAGATCCAGGACTGACGTTCTCCGGAGCTTCACCCTCAGATCCAGCACTGACGCTCTCCGGAGCTCCACCCTCAGATCCAGCACTGACGTTCTCCGGAGCTTCACCCTCAGATCCAGCACTGACGCTCTCTGGAGCTTCACCCTCAGATCCAGCACTGACGTTCTCCGGAGCTTCACCCTCAGATCCAGCACTGACGCTCTCCGGAGCTTCACCCTCAGATCCAGCTCTGACGCTCTCCGGAGCTTCACCCTCAGATCCAGCTCTGACGCTCTCCGGAGCTTCACCCTCAGATCCAGCTCTGATGTTCTCCGGAGCTTCACCCTCAGATCCAGCACTGACGCTCTCCTGAGCTTCACCCTCAGATCCAGCACTGACGCTCTCCGGAGCTTCACCCTCAGATCCAGCACTGACGCTCTCCGGAGCTTCACCCTCAGATCCAGCACTGACGTTCTCTGGAGCTCCACCCTCAGATCCAGCTCTGGCGTTCTCCGGAGCTTCACCCTCAGATCCAGCACTGACGCTCTCTGGAGCTTCACCCTCAGATCCAGCACTGACGTTCTCCGGAGCTTCACCCTCAGATCCAGCACTGACGTTCTCCGGAGCTTCACCCTCAGATCCAGCACTGACGTTCTCTGGAGCTCCACCCTCAGATCCAGCACTGACGCTCTCTGGAGCTCCACCCTCAGATCCAGCACTGACATTCTCTGGAGCTCCACCCTTAGATCCAGCACTGACGTTCTCTGGGGCTCCACCCTCAGATGCAGCACTGACGTTCTCTGAAGCTCCACCGTCAAATCCAGCACTGAAGTTCTCCAGAGCTCCACCCTCAAATCCAGCACTGAAGTTCTCCAGAGCTCCACCCTCAAATCCAGCACTGAAGTTCTCCGGAGCTCCATCCTCAGATCCAGCACTGGCGGTTCTCTGTTGGAGGAGACAGCGTGTCTGTACATTCTTGGGGTGCTAGTTCTCTCTCAGTGGGAGGAGGGCAGGTTGTCAGTACATGCTGGGAGTTGTAGTTCTCTCTGGGAGGAGGGCAGGGTTTTCAGTACATGCTGGGAGTTGTAGTTCTGTCTGGGAGGAGGGCAGGGTTTTCAGTACATGCTGGGAGTTGAAGTTCTGTCTCGGTAAAGTGCAGGGTCTCTCTACATGCTGGGAGTTGTCATTTCCTCCTAATTGGAAGAGAGTAGGGTGTCTGTGCATGCTGGGAGTTGTACTTTCTCTCAGCTGGAGGAGGGTAGGTTGTCTAAGAGAACTACAACTCCCAGCATCTACAGACACCCTGCCCTCTGCCAACTGATGGAGAACTACAACTCCCAGCATGTACAGGCACTCTGCCCTCCTTGCAGCGGTTGTGCCAACTCATGGTGACTACGGCTTCTCTGAGAAGAAAGTGGGAATTATGGTCCACACAGGCCAGAGGCCTTGAGAGAATTCTGCAGATTCCAATTTAAAGGAAATTGTACGTTGTCTGGGATATTCCCTGAGGCCTCGGATTTGTGCGAGTCACAATTCCTGCTTTCTTCTCAGAGAAGTCTGAGTCACCATGCAATGGCACAACCACTTGCGAGGAGAGCAGAGTTGCCTTTACATGCTGGGAGTTGTAGTGCTCTCTCACTTGCAGGAAGGTAAGGTGTCTGAGTAAACCACAACTCCCAGCATGCACAGACACCCTGCCCCTCTCTAAACGAAGAGCTACAACTCCCAACATGTACAGTCATCCTGTATCCTCCAACTCTTAGTTGTAGGACAGGGTGCCTGTGTGTGCTTAGAAATAACTACAACTTCCAGCATGTACAGACACCCTTCCCTCCAACTGATAAACTACTACTTTCAGAATGTATAGACACCCTGCCCTCCTCCAACTGATGAACTACGACTCCCAGCATGCACAGATACTGTACCCTGCCCTCCTCCAATGGAGAGAAGACTACAGCCCCCAGCATGTACAGCTGGAAGAGGACAGTACATCTGGTTATGTTGGGAGTTGTAGTTTTCCCATGAGTTGGAGGCAAGTTGACTGTACATGCTGGGAGGTATAGTTCTCTTAGAAAAGGACAGAGTGCATTTGCATGCTGGGAGTAGTAATTCTCTGCTAGTGTCAGACAGAGTGACTGTACATGTTGGGAGTTGTAGCTCTTTGTCAGATGAGGGCAGAGTGTCTGTAGAGATTGGAAATTGTAGCTCTTTTTTAGTTGAAGGGGGGCAGGGTGTCTCTACTTGTTGGGAGTTGCGTTTTTCTTTCTCAGTTAAAGAAGGGCAGGGCGTTTGTATATGCTGGGATTTGTAGTTCTCTCGGTTGGAGAAGGGTATGTCGCCTGTAAATGCTGGGGGTCGTAGTTCTCTCTCAATTGGAAAAGGGCAGGGGGTCTGTACATGCTGGGAGTTGTAGTTTATCCTTCCAATTGCAGGAGGGCAGGCTGTCTGTACATGCTGAGAGCTGTAGTTTTCCTTCATTTGGAGGAGGTGAGGTGGCTGTACATGCTGGGAGTTGTAGGTCTCCTTTATAATTTGAACTTCATAATAGGTCCAGAATTCCTTCCCCATGTGCTGGATACTTGGAAAGCATCTCACCAAAGTGGATTATTCTGTTTCAGGGGATGTCAGGAATTGGAGATCAAGCTCTGCTACTGAGAACGGCTGTGAACCAACCAGACCAGCAGGGAGTGGGAATTTGGGGCTCTGACCATGGAGTACTGTTGCAATGGCTATGAAGAGGAAACAATTGAATATTGAGGCTGCAAATGGAATGGTATACAGTAAACCCCCCTCCACCGCGGGGGTTATATTCCGGACCCACCCGCGATAAGTGAAAATCAGCGAAATAGAAATACTCCATTTAAATATACCCTAGGCATGTTTTTATAACTTTTATGGTACTTTTAGTGTCGGTTCACACTAGGGCGACCATAGGGAAGCTGTGGACCCGTTCTAATAGGAGCGACACAAGTCGCTCCGACCTAGAAAAAGGGTCCGGAGCTTCTTTGGGGCCACCAGGAGGCGACCGCCATAGACTTCAATGTTATGAAGTCCGTGGCGGCCACTCCGAGGTCGCGGCGCGCTGCTCGCACCGCGACCTCGGAGGTCGCCACCTAAAGTAGCGTCGCGGTAGTGTGAACCGGCGCTTAAAAGCATTTTGTTGCAGATGTTTTCCTCAATACAATGTCATGCTATGTTTTGAAAATTCTCAATAAAATTTGTTTAAAAAAAATAAATAAAAAGCATTTTAAGGTCTGTGAACACACTTTTAAAACAATAGAAACACATTTAAACACATAAAAGATATTGATAGAGAGAGCAAGAGCAATGGAAAATACAAAACTATTGAATTAATAATTAATTAAATTAATAATATTAACCGCTTGCCGACCACCGCAAGTACATATACTGCGGCGGTCAGCCCCGTGCAGGCAAAGTGACGTACCGGTACGTCACTCGCCTGCGAGCCAATAGGGGGAGAGCGCGGGCCACTGGAGGCGCGCTTCCGCCCCCGCCCCCGCTCGCTCACTGGGATCCTCGCGCGTGTGACCGGCGGACCCGATGTCCGCCGGTCACTTGCGATCGTCGGTTACAGCGGGAGAAAGGCAGGCTGCTAATGTAAACACAGCCACCTGTCATTCTCCCTTGTGTAACAGTAGAGATCATACGATCCTGCTATGTAGGACCGTTGATCTCTGCTGTTACACACACAGCAACATCCAATCACAGTTAGAAGCACGCCCCTAGGGACACACTTAACCCCTCCTTCTCAAATAAAGTTAACCCCTTCCCTGCCACTGATTACTGCAGTAATGTCACTGGTAACCCCAAAAGTGTCAAAAATGTCAGTCAAGGGTCCGATCTGTCCGCCGCAATGTCGCAGTACCGCAAAAAAAATTGCAGATCGCCACCATTACTCGTTAAAAAAATTAAAAATAATAATAACAAAAATCTTTCCCTTAGTTAGTGAACACAATAACTTTTGCGCAAACCAATCAAAATACGCTTTTTGCAATTTTTTTTACCAAACATATGTAGCAGAAAACAAATTGGCCTAAAATGTTAAAAAATGTTGATTTTTAAATTTTTTTTGGGTAATTTCATATAAAAAAAAATGTGAAAAATATTGTTATTTTTGCAAAATTGTCGCTCTTCTTTTGTTTATAGCGCATGATCAAAAAATCGCACAGGTGATCAAATACCACCAAAAGAAAGCTCTGCTTGTGGGGAAAAAAGGACGTCACATTCGTTTGGGTACAGCGCCGCACGACCGCGCAATTGTCCGTTAAATTCACGCAGTGCCGAATCGCAAAATAGGGCCTGGTCAGGAAGGGGGTAAAATCTTCCGGGGGTTAAGTGGTTAAAAGAATTTTGTTGCAGATGTTTTCCTCAATGCAATGTCATGCTATGTATGTTTTGAAAATTCTCAATAAAATTTGTTAAGAAAAAAAAAAAAAGTATTTTAAGATCTGTAAACACACTTTTAAAACAATAGAAACACATTTAAAGACATAAAAGATATTGATAGAGAGAGCAAGAGCAATGGAAAACACAAAAATATTGAACTAATAATTAATGAATTAATCTAATAATATTAATAGGTCTTACAGAAAAAAAAAAAAACGAGAAATACCAGGACTGAGAAAACTGAACCGCGATATAATGGGGGTTTACTGTTATGTCTTTTCTTAAGGAAGATAGAGTTCTCCTTTAAAATGTCCAACATAGCTGCAGACCTGTAAATCAGCAGCAGGTGGCGGTCAAGTGCAGAGTGTTCTATTATTTCAAGCCTTTTATGCCTCACTATTGGTCAGTTAGGCAGATAGGGGCGGGCCCGTCTTCAGGTGTTGGAGTAGTAGTAGAGGAGGCTTTCCTATGTGGGTGTGTTCCCAAGGGGGCGTGGTCATTAAGCCATCCTATGTGGGCGTTTTCCTGAATCGGGCCTGTCGGTAAGCCCGTCCCATAGTGGGCGGGGTGGACACAGCGTGGCTCATATATCCGGAGGACCGCGGAGTGTTGTACGATGATCGGTTGTTCAGTGATGGCGATGCGGACGGTGTATGAGTTCACAGGGCGGCTCCTGTCCGGGGAGTCGGTGGGGTTGGATCGGTATCGGGGGAAGATCCTTCTCATTGAGAATGTGGCGTCTCTCTGAGGGACGACCGAGAGGGATTACCGGCAACTCAACCAACTGCAGAGCGACTACCGGGACCGGATCCAGGTCCTCGGCTTCCCCTGCAACCAATTCGGGCACCAGGTGAGCGCCTCTACCCCCCCCCCCCCCGATCCCCTCCTCCACCCCCGGCTTCACACTTTATCTGTGACCTAAAATAGATCGCAGTGACCCCCCCCCCCCCCAGAAAACTTTCTTCTCTTCCCCCCCCCCCCCCCCCCAGAAAACTTTCTTCTCTTCTCCCCCCCCCCCCAGAAAACTTTCTTCTCTTCTCCCCCCCCCCCAGAAAACTTTCTTCTCTTCTCCCCCCCCCCCCAGAAAACTTTCTTCTCTTCTCCCCCCCCCCCCCAGAAAACTTTCTTCTCTTCTCCCCCCCCCCCCCCAGAAAACTTTCTTCTCTTCTCCCCCCCCCCCAGAAAACTTTCTTCTCTTCCCCCCCCCCCCCCCAGAAAACTTTCTTCTCTTCTCCCCCCCCCCCCCCCAGAAAACTTTCTTCTCTTCTCCCCCCCCCCCCCAGAAAACTTTCTTCTCTTCTCTTCCCCCCCCCCCCCCCCGAGAAAACTTTCTTCTCTTCTCCCCCCCCCAGAAAACTTTCTTCTCTCCCCCCCCCCCCCCCCCGAGAAAACTTTCTTCTCTTCTCCCCCCCCCAGAAAACTTTCTTCTCTCCCCCCCCCCCCCCGAGAGAACTTTCTTCTCTTCTCTCCCCCCCCCCCCCGAGAAAACTTTCTTCTCTCCCCCCCCCCCTGAGAACTTTCTCCCCCCCCATAGCACCGCCCACCTACATACAGATCCCCCATTACACCCCTCTGATACCCCTCTTCCTATAGTGCAACTTATCTGCCCCCCCCCAATAGTACTCTGCAACCCCCCCCCAATAGGTACTCCCCACTCTCTCCTGCTTTTCCACCTCCCACCATAGTGTTCCTTATACCCCCCTCTCTCTATGTCCCTTCATTGCCCCCCCAGTAGTGCTCTGCACCCCCCCCCCCCAAATAGTACTCACATTATTTTCCACCTCCCCCATAGTGTTCCTTATACCCCTCCCCAATAGTACTCTGCTCCCCCCAATAGTACTCCTCTCTCTCCTGTTTTCCACCACCTCCCCCATAGTGTTCCTTATACCCCCTCTCATGTCCCTTCATTGCACCCCCCCCCAAATAGTACTCACGTTATTTTCCACCTCCCCATAGTGTTCATTATACCCCCCCCCAATAGTACTCCCCACGCTCTCCTGTTCTTTTCCACCTCCCACCATAGTGTTCCTTATACCCCCCCTCTCTCTCATGGCCATTCATTGTCCCCCCCCAATAGTACTCACACCTGTTATTTTCCACCTCCCCATAGTGTTCCTTATATCCCCCCAATAGTACTCTGCAACCCCCCCCCTCCCAATATTACTCCCCACTCTCTCCTGTTCTTTTCCACCTCCCCATAGTGTTCCTTATACCCCCTCTCTCTCTCTCTCATGTCCCTTCATTGCCCCCCCAATAGTGCTCTGCACCCCCCCCCCTATAGTACTCCCCACGCTCTCCTGTTTTCCACCTCCCACCATAGTGTTCCTTATACCCCCCCCTCTCTCTCATGGCCCTTCATTGTCCCCCCCCCCCCCCCCCCAATAGTACTCACACCTG
>NC_138775.1:17876213-17916213 GCF_965119305.1 Pelophylax lessonae
TGTTCTGTAAATTGTCTGTAGGAGGCTCTGTGGTTGGTGGGATTGCTTTGGGAGGGTCACTTTGTATCCAATAAATGGAATCTTTAAGTCATGTGATCCTGCTTCCGTTTTCACTTACTACGGCACTTGGCGGCGCCACCATCAACTCCACCCTGAATTCCTGTAGGAGGGTGGGAACATTAAATTTGGGATTTTTTTTTTTTTTTTTTGGGGGGGGGGGTAGAATTAAGAAAATGCAGGTAATGTTGACTCTGCCTTTTATGGTGTAACTCCACCCTCTGTGACAGGGCTATAACTTGTGACCTCCAGAAAATGCTATTGACCTGGCTGTCATGCTCATCCCCAGTTTCACTGACCTGGAAGAGGTACACAGATCGGGGCTCTTGCTTGTGGAACATTCTGATTGGCAGAAATGTTCCAGTTCAGTGACCCCCGGGAAGTATTGGAAGCCGAGGGATCAGCATGACAGCACTCGGTGGCCTCCATGGATGGTTGTATGTAGAATCCTGCAGAGATAAGAGCCGTGTCTGCGGCTGATAAGACTGAGACACAAATAAGCTCCCCTCCCCCCATGCTGAATGTTTTGGTGGAGATGGCGGTGACGTGGTTAAAGTGTCCCCAGCAGACCTTGTTAATCCCCCTTCAGAGCCGAATCGGCTGATTTCCCCTGAGGCCTCGGATTCCCACTTCCTTCCCGGAGGAGCCGGAGTCACCATGAGTCAGCACAATACTGCCAGGAGGGAAGGTTGCCTTTACTTGCTAGGAGTTGTAGTTCTCTCTCAAGGAGGAAGGCAGGGTGTCAGTACGTGCTGGGAGTTAAAGTTCTCTGTGGGGAGGAATGCAGATTGTCTGTACACGCTGGGAGTTGTAGTTCTCTCTGGGAGGAGGGCAGGATGTCAGTACTTGCTGGGAGTTGTAGTTCTATCTGGGAGGAGGGCAGGATGTCAGTATGTGCTGGGAGTTGTAGTTCTCTCTGTGGGAGGCGGTCAGTACATACTTGGAGTTGTAGTTCTGTTGGTGGAGGGCTGGGAGTTGTAGTTCTCTCGGAGGAGGGCAGGATGTCAGTACGTGCTGGGAGTTGTAGTTCTCTCTGGGAGGATGGCAGGATGTCAGTACGTGCTGGGAGTTGTAGTTCTCTCTGGGAGGATGGCAGGATGTCAGTACGTGCTGGGAGTTGTAGTTCTCAGTGGGAGGCGGTCAGTACATACTTGGAGTTGTAGTTCTCTGTTGGTGAAGGGCAGGCTGTCAGTATGTGCTGGGAGTTGTAGTTCTCTCTGGGAGGAGGGCAGGGTCAGTACATACTTGGAGTTGTAGTTCTCTGTTGGAGGGCTGGGAGTTGTAGTTCTCTCTGGGAGGAGGGCAGGGTCAGTACGTGCTGGGAGTTGTAGTTCTCTCTCAGTGGGAGGTGGTCAGTACATACTTGGAGTTGTTATCTGTTGGTGGAGGACAGGGTGTCAGTACATGCTGGGAGTTGTAGTTCTGTCTGGGAGGAGAGCAGGGTGTCTGTGCATGCTGGGAGTTGTACTTTCTCTCAGCTGGAGGAGGGTAGCTTGTCTAAGAACTACAACTCCCAGCTTATACAGACACCCTGCCCTCCACCAACTGATGGAGAACTACAACTCCCAGCATGTACAGGCACTCTGCCCTCCTTGCAGTGGTTGTGCCAACTCATGGTGACTGCGGCTCCTCTGAGAAGAAAGTGGGAATTATGGTCCACACAGGCCGGAGGCCTTGAGGGATATCAGCAGATTCCACTCTAAAGGAAATTTACGTTGTCTGGGATATTCCCTGAAGCCTCGGATTTGTGAGTCACAATTCCTGCTTTCTTCTCAGAGGAGCCGGAGTCACTGTGCATTGGCACAACCACTTGTGAGGAGGGCAGAGTTGCCTGTACATGCTGGGAATTGTAGTGCACTGTCACTTGGAGGAGGGTAAGGTGTCTGAGTAAACCACAACTCCCAGCATGCACACACCCTGCCCTCTAAAGGAAGAGCTACAACTCCCAACATGTACAGTCACCCTCTATCCTCCAACTCTTAGTTGTAGGACAGGGTGCCTGTGTGTGCTTAAAAAGAACTACAACTTCCAGCATGTACAGACACCCTGCTCCCCAACAGAACTACTTTCAGAATGTACAGCCACCCTGCCCTCCTCCAACTGAGGAACTACCACTCCCAGCATGCACAGATAATGTACCCTGCCCTCCAATTGAGAAGACTACAGCCCTCAGCATGTACAGCTGGAAGAGGACAGTACATCTGGTTATGTTGGAAGTTGTAGTTCTCCATGAGTTGGAGGCAAGTTGACTGTAGATGCTAGGCGTTGTAGCTCCCTTAGAAAAGTGCATTTTCAGGCTGGGAGTAGTAACTCTTGCTAGTGTCAGGCAGAGTCACTGTACATGCTGGGAGTTGTAATTCTCCATCCATTGGAGGGGGGCAGGGTGTCTGCACATGCTGGGAGTTTTAGTTCTCCACCCATTGGAGGGGGGCAGGGTGTCTGTACATGCTGGTAGTTGTAATGCTCCATCCACTGGAGAGGGGCAGGGTGTCTGTACATGCTGGTAGGTGTAGTTCTCCATCCATTGGAAGAGGGCAGGGTGTCTGTACATGCTGGGAGGTGTAGTTCTCCATCCATTGGAGGAGGGCAGGGTGTCTGTACATGCTGGGAGTTGTAATTCTCCATCCATTGGAGGAGGGCAGGGTGTCTGTACATGCTGGGAGTTGTAGTTCTCCATCCATTGGAGGAGGGCATGGTGTCTGTACATGCTGGGAGTTGTAATGCTCCATCCATTGGAGGAGGGCAGGGTGTCTGTACATGCTGGGAGTTGTAGTTCTCCATCCATTGGAGGGGGGCAGGGTGTCTGTACATGCTGGGAGTTGTAATTCTCCATCCATTGCAGGGGGGGCAGGGTGTCTGTACATGCTGGAAGTTATAGTGCTCTCTCAGGGGAGGGCAGGGTGTCAGAGTAAACAACTCCCAGGATGCACAGATTTCCCCCCACCCTTTTGCAACCGAAAGAGAACTACAACCCCCAGCATGTACATGTTCTCTCTGTCGGAGAAGGACAGGGTTTATATATATATATACTGGGGGATTTACAGTAGTTCTTTATCAGATTGAAGTGTCTTGGGAATATATACACCATTACTGATCTGCAAAATATTATGATTGATTACTGTTCAATCTCAATCATACACCTAGAGGAAGTGAGGATTTCTATTAGGGGGGGGGCAATACCATCACCCTACAATTCTACGTCCGTCATGTTGCACAGAAGACAAACTGCCAATATTTCTGGTACTGAAGAGACTTTGTATTTATACAGCGGCAACAAATGAAAATTCAAAAACACATGAATCTGTCATGCTGAGTGATCACCAGTGGAAATTGGGCACTCTTGGTGCTTTTATGGGTAATTTTCCACTTGCTTGTCTGAGAGCTCTTTGCATGTGTCAAGATCCTCATAAATGTTCTGAAGCTTCATAAAAAAAAAAAAAAAAAAAAAACCCCGTTCTACTGCCCATATCAGCTACTGTGGCTGGAGACTGAAAATGTAAAAAAAAAAAATTAAATTCTAGGAAAAATCCAAACAGGGTGGAGCCAACATACAGAGACGGGAGAGAGCACATTAAATAGAAATATAAACTGAACATAACCAGTCCTATCCATCAGAGCTACAAAAGGTGGGGATTGGGGTGCAATAGAGGGGCTATTGGGGTATAATAGAGGACAGAGGGGGATTGGGGTACAATGGAGGGACAGAGGGGGGATTGGGGTAAAATAGCGAAATGGAGGGGGTGGATTCGGGTACAATAGGACAGAGGGGGAATGGGGTATAATAGAGGAATGGAGGGGGGATTGGGGTACTATAGAGGGATAGAGAAGGGATTGGGGTACAATAGCAGGACAGAGGAGACATTGGGGTATAATAGAGGAATGGAGGGGGAATTAGGGTACTATAGCAGGACAGAGAAGAAATTGGGGTATAATAGAGGAATGGAGGGGGAGTTGGGGTACTATAGAGGGATAGAGAAGGGATTGGGGTACAATAGAGGGACAGAGGGGGGGGGTCGGGGTACAATAGAGGGACAGAGGGGTGGGTTGGGGTACAATAGAGGGACGGAGGGGGGATCGGGGTACAATAGTGGGACAGAGGAGAGGTTGGGGTACAATAGAGGAACGGAGGGGGGATTGGGGTACAATAGAGGGACGGAGGGGGGATCGGGGTACAATAGCGGGACAGAGGAGAGGTTGGGGTATAATAGAGGAACGGAGGGGGGATTGGGGTACAATAGAGGGACAGAGGGGTGGGATCGGGGTACAGTAGCGGGACAGAGGAGAGGTTCGGGTATAATAGAGGAATGCAGGGGGGATTGGGGTACAATAGAGGGACAGAGGGGGGGATCGGGGTACAATAGCGGGACAGAGGAGAGATTGGAGTATAATAGAGGAATGGAGGGGGGATTGGGGTACAATAGAGGGACGGAGGGGGGATTGGGGTACAATAGAGGGACAGAGGGGGGGATCGGGGTACAATAGCGGAGCAGAGGAGAGATTGGAGTATAATAGAGAAATGGAGGGGGGATTGGGGTACAATAGAGGGACAGAGGGGGGGGGATCGGGGTACAGTAGCGGGACAGAGGAGAGGGTGGGGTATAATAGAGGAATGGAGGGGGGATTGGGGTACAATAGAGGGACAGAGGGGGGGGATCGGGGTACAATAGCGGGACAGAGGAGAGATTGGAGTATAATAGAGGAATGGAGGGGGGATTGGGGTACAATAGAGGGACAGAGGGGGAATTAGGGTACTATAGCGGGACAGAGAAGGGATTGGGGTATAATAAGGGAATGGAGGGGGGGATTGGGGTACAATAGATGGACGGAGGGGTTGGGGTACAATAGAGGCACAGAGAAGGGATTGGGGTAACATAGGGCAGTGGGAGGATGGAAGTATAATAGAGGGACAGAATGGGGGTTTGGGGTAACAAAATGGACAAGGGGTATTAGGGAGGGGGTTTGGGGTCTTTAGATCTGGATTCTGATTGGATGAGTGTTGGGTGGGCACATGGTCACAGTATGCAGTAACTCTTGGGTTCATCCTCCGGACTCAGAACTGCCTCCATCATGTGGCCAGCACCGTCCGTCATCGTGGTCCCCGGGTCAGTGAGGTCCCTGGTTTCAGGCTCTTCATTGTCCAATAAGAGGCTGAGAAAGCTGCCAGGACCAAAGATCAGATCCCTGTCCAGTGATCGGGAAAGCTGCTGGATGAGCAGGGAGCTGGTGTTATCTGAAAGGGGAACACAGGCCGTCACTCACCACAATCTCTGCAATTCATCCAATAAATACAATCAATCAGTACAGGAAAGGAAACTCTCTAACCAACCCAATGATCTGCTCAGGTTTAATTATGAACTCTGGACACAAAATGTTCATTTATATTAGAATCCTCAATAGCCACAATTTATATAAATCCACTTTGTGTGCACCACTTCCTTTACAGACCCAGATATTAACATGTAAGAGTAGCAGTGACATCATCACTGTGCTGTACATAGCCTGTGCAGAGAGCGGAGCTGTGGGAGGGGACCAGCAAACCCCACCCACTACAGTCTGCCTGCAGAATACTACAGAGGGGGGCGGAGACAAGACCAGTCACCCTGCACAAGGAGAGAGGGCAGCAGTGACTGGTCTTTATTACAGGAAGTGTCACACAGATCTGGAAGAAATACACAAATCTCACTGAGATTCTAGAAGAATCCACATGAGGAATGGATTTAGATGATATTTACTTATCCCGGAGTTTTAACTTTAACCACTTCCAGATCACCCACCGCATATATACTGCGGCAGGGCGACCGGTCTGTGCAAAACCACGTACAGGTACGTGATTTCCTTCAGTGGTTCTCAGGGGTGCACGCCACTTCCACTGTGATTTGACACAGCAGTAGCCAATCAGCAGGCCACCTGCGATCCTGAAGGAAAATGACAGAACGGCCCTCTGCCTATGTAATAAACAAGGCAGACGGCTGTTCTGTCACAGAGGAAGAGTGAGATATTGTGTTTCAGCTAAGCTGAAACACAGATCTCTCTTTTCGGTGTCACACTGGTGACCCTCCAGCTGTTGTGGAACTACAAGTCCCATGATGCTTTGCAGTTACAAGTATGACTCCCATAGGCAGAGGCATGATGGGACTTGTAGTTCTGCAACAGCTGGAGGGCCACCAGTTTGACACCACATCCATCCCCCACACAGGGAAGGGGTTAACACTAGGGGTGATCAAGGGGTTAAGTGTGCTCCTAGGGAGTGCTTTCCGTCAGTGTCATTTATACAGTAACAGTGCATTTATTTTTAGCACTGATCACTGTATTGGTGTCACTGGTCCCCAAAAAAAGTAGTTTAGTGTCAGATTTATCCGCCGCAATGTTGTAGTCCTGCTAAAAATCATTGATCGCCACCATTACTAATAAAAACAATAAAAAAAATATAAAAATGCCATAAATCTATCCTATAGTTTGTAGACGCGATAACTTTTGCGCAAACCAACCAAAATATACTTATTTTACCAAAAATATGCAGCAGAATACAAATTGGCCTGAATTGATGAAAAAAATTAGATTTTTTACATTTTTTATTGGGAATATTTTATAGCAGAAAGCAAAAATTATCGTGTTTTTTTTTTTTTTCAAAATTGTCAGTCTTTTTTTGTTTATAGCGCAAAAAAAAAAAAAATCGCACAGATGATCAAATACCACCAAAAGAAAGCTCTATGTGTGGGGAAAAAAGACATCAATTTTATTTGGGTACAGCGTCGCACGACGGCGCAATTGTCTGTTAAAGCAACGCAGTGCCGAATCGCAAAAAATGGCCTGGTCATTAAGGGGGTAAAACCATCCGGAGCTGAAGTGGTTAAAGGCCACTATGAAGAAAATAATAAAATCGTGTATTTTGGTCACTATACGGGGTTAATATTCAGGATTTGGATTACTACGCACACGCAGTCCATCAGAAGTGACAGTTACAGCAGTAAGGACAAACCATATAACTCCACCAGAGGCTTACCAAGGTCAGATTTTATTCATCTGGTTTAAATCTTTTTTTTTTTTTTTTTTTTTCCAAAAGAAACTAAACTGTTGCTGTTTAAAAGCTGCTTCAAAAGTCCTGGCTGGAGTGTTGCTGGCTGTTTGTCTTTTAAAATCCATCTAAAACTCTCCTATCCAGAGTGTGACAACACTGCTGGCTGATTTTACTGCAGAATTAACAGTGTTGTCACCCTATTACAGGAAGTGGAAAAATAACGGTTCTACTGGCAGGATAATCAGGTAATAAAATCAAGTTAAGGGGAACTCATAGTACTTGCAAGTGTAATTTCATGACTCTGGGACCCCATACTGCTCTCAGCTGCTGTTCCAAACCCTCCAAGGGCCCCATACTACCCTCATGCGTCATTTCATGGCTCCAAGGGCCCCATACTAAGCTCTTGTGTCATTTCATGGCTCCAGGGGCAACATACTACACTCAGGTGTCATTCTATGGCTCCAGGGGCCACTAATACCATCAGGTGTCAATCCATAGCTCCAGGGGCGAAAGAGGGTCCCTTATTACTCTCAGGTGTCATTTCATGGCTCCCAGGTTCCGAACCACCCTAAAGTGTCATTCTGTGGCTCCAGAGGAACCATACTACTCTCAGCTGTGATTCCATGCCTCCAAGGGCCCCATACTACTCTCAGCTGTGATTCCATGCCTCCAAGGGCACCATACTACTCTCAGCTGTGATTCCATGCCTCCAAGGGCCCCATACTACTGTCAGCTGTGATTCCATTCCTCCAAGGGCCCCATACTACTGTCAGCTGTGATTCCATGCCTCCAAGGGCCCAATACTACTCTCAGCTGTGATTCCATGCCTCCAAGGGCCCCATACTACTCTCAGCTGTGATTCCATGCCTCCAGGGGCCCCATACTACGCTCAGCTGTCATTCCATGCCTCCAAGGGCCCCATACTACTCTCAGCTGTCATTCCATGCCTCCAAGGGCCCCATACTACTCTCAGGTGTCATTCCATGGCTTTGCGGCCCCTTATTACTCAGCGGTGGTATTTCGTACTTGGGGTGCCCTATACTACTGACATGTGTCTTTCCATGGCCTCCAGGGGCCCCATACTACCCTCAGGTGTCACTTCATGGCTCGGGGGGCCGCTATTACTCTCAGTTGTCATTTCATGACTCCTAGGCCCCATACTAATCTCAGTCGTCATTCCATGGCTCCAGGGCCCCATACTAATCTCAGTCGTCATTCCATGGCTAGGGGGCCCCATACCAATCTCAGTCGTCATTCCATGGCTCGGGGGCCCCATACTAATCTCAGTTGTCATTCCATGGCTCTAAGAGCTCTGCAACACTCTTAGCTATCACTCTATGGCTCCAGGGGACCTTTTACCACTCTCAGGTGTCATTCCATGGCTTTGTGACCCCTTACTACTCACCGGTGTTATTTCATACTTGGGGGGCCCCATTGTACTCCCAGGTGTCATTCCATGGCTCCAGAGACCCCATGCTAGTCTCAGGTGTCATTCTATACTTGGAGGTCCCCATACTACCCTCATTCCATGGCTCTAGGAGCTCCATAATACCCTAAGTTGCTATTCCATACCTCAGGTAACATTTCATTTCTCTAGGAGCTCTATAACACTTTAGCTGTGTTTCCATGCCTCCAAGGGCCCCATACCACTCTCAGGTGTCAATCCATGGCTCTGGGGCCACTCACTAGTCTCAAGTGTCATTTCATGACTCCTAGATCCTATGCTACTCTCAGCTGTCATTCCATGCCTCCGAGGGCCTTGTCATACTTTCAAGTGTCATCAACCCATTGCCCTGGAGGCCCCATTCCACTCTCAGATGTCATTTCAAGACTCCTAGGTCCCACAATACTCTCAGGTGTCATTTCATAGCTCTAGGAGCTCTAATCCACTCTCAGCTGTCATGTCGTGGCTCCAGGGGCCCCATACTGCTCTCACGTGTCATTTCATGGCTTCATTGCTTTGGGGCCCCTTACCACTCACATGTGTTATTCCATACTTGGGGGACCTATACTACTCTCAGGTGTCATTCCATGGCTCCAGGGGCCCGATGGTAGTCTCAGGTTTCTTTCTATTCTTAGAGGGCCCCATACTACCCTGATTGTATGGCTCTATGAGCTCTATAACACTCTCAGCTGTCATTCCATGCATTCTAAGAGCCCACTACTACACTCAGATGCCAATCCATGCCCTCCGGGGGCCCTGTCTTACTCTCAAATGTCATTCCATTTCTGGGGGCCCCATACTGCCTTCAGGTGTCATTCCACGCCCTTAGATGCCCATACTACCCTCAAGTGTCATTACATTGCTCCAGGAGCCCCGTACTACTCTCGGGTGTCATTCCATACTTGGGGGGGGGGGGGGGGCCCATACTACTCTCAGCCAGGGGGGGGCCCATACTACTCTCAGCCAGGTGTAATTCCATGGCTCCAGGGCCCCCATAATGCTCTCAGGTGTCTTTTCATACTTGGGGGGGGGCAATACTACTCTCAGGTGTCATTCCACACTTTGTGGGGCCCCTTACTACTCTCATCCAGGTGTCATTCCATACTTGGGAGGGGGGCATACTACCCTCATTTTATGGCTCTATAACACTCTCAGCTGTCATTCCATGCATCCAAGAGCCCAATACTACACTCAGATGTCAATCCATGCCTCCGGGGGCCCTGTCTTACTCTCAAATGTCATTCCATTTCTGGGGGCCCCATACTGCCTTCAGGTGTCATTCAATGCCCTTAGGGGACATACTACCCTCAAGTGTCATTACATTGCTCCAGGAGCTCCATACTACTCTCAGGTGTCATTCCATACTTGGGGGGGCATACTACTCTCAGCCAGGTGTCATTTATTTCAGGGGCCCCATATTACTCTCAGGTGTCACTTCAAACTCTAGGGGGGCAATACTACTCTCAGCCATACTACTCTCAGCCAGGTGTAATTCCATGGCTCCAGGGCCCCCATAATTCTCTTAGGTGTCTTTTCATACTTGAAGGGGGGGGAGGGGGGGGGGGCAATACTACTCTCAAGTGTCATTCCATACTTGGGAGGGGGGGGGCATACTACCCTCAATTTATGGCTCTATGAGCTCTATAACACTCTCAGCTGTCATTCCATGCATCCAAGAGCTCAATACTACGCTCAGATGTCAATCCACGCCCTCCGGGGGTCCTGTCTTACTCTCAGATGTCATTCAATTTTTGGGGGCCCCATACTGCCCTCAGGTGTCATTCAATGCCCTGGGGGCCCATACTACCCTCAAGTGTCATTACATTGCTCCAGGAACTCCATACTACTCTCAGGTGTCATTCCATAGTTGGGGGGGGGGGGGGGGGATATACTACTCCCAGCCAGGTGTCATTCCATGGCTCCAGGGGCCCCATAATACTTTCAGGTGTCATTTCATACTTGGGGGGCCCCATACTACCCTCAGCCAAGTAGAATTCCATGGCTCTAGGGCCCCCATAATGCTCTCAAGTGTATTTTCAAACTTGGGGGGGGGGGGCCCTATAATACTCTCAGGTGTCATTCCATACTTGGTGGGGCCCCATACTACTCTTATCCAGGTGTCATTCCATGGCTTCATGGGCCCCATATTACTCTCAGGTGTAATTTCATACTTGGGGGCCCCATACCACTACACCCCTGGGGCTCCAAGGGCCCCATAGTACACTCAGGTGTAATTTCATACTTGGTGGGGCCCCATACTACTGTCAGGTGTCATTCCATACTTGAGGAGGGCCCATACTACTCTCAGCCAGGTGTCATTCCATGGCTCCAGGGCCCCCATAATGCTCTCAGGTGTCTTTCATACTTGGGGGGGGGGGGAGCATACTACTCTCAGATGTCATTCCATACTTGGTGGGGCCCCATACTACTCTCATCCAGGTGTCATTCCATGGCTCCAGGGGCCCCCATAATGCTCTCAGGTGTAATTTTATACTTGGGGGGCCCATACCACTACACCCCTGGGGCTCCAAGGGCCCCATAGTACTCTCAGGTGTGATTTCATACTGGGGGGGGGGGCATAATACTCTCAGGTGTAATTTCATACTGGGGGGCATAGTACTCTCAGGTGTCATCCCAATGGCAGCTTCCCTGACAGGTCCTCCTTATTGGTGGTCACTCACCAATCAAATCGTTTAGATCTCGGGAGGTGTCCACTGGGCTCAGATCTGCGGGAAGCTCCTCTGATCTGGATGGTGATAAGAGAGATGAGAGACGGGTGAAAATCCCAAACAGACAATAGAAGAAAAATCTACAACATGGCAGAGAGGAGCCAATAC
The DNA here is from genome assembly GCF_965119305.1 of Pelophylax lessonae. Taxonomy (NCBI): domain Eukaryota; kingdom Metazoa; phylum Chordata; class Amphibia; order Anura; family Ranidae; genus Pelophylax; species Pelophylax lessonae. The sequence continues at coordinate 17,887,570 of NC_138775.1, forward strand.
CACGGGAGACTGCAACCCACCCTCCTCCATAAACAGGGGCACCTGTCTGTAGGCAAGTCTGGCAGATCCACGATTGGCTGTTATTTTCCAAAATGGATCAACTAAACCGGCCATGAAAATCCTGCTGGTTTACCTCATACATGATACAACCCGATTGTACAATCCCCTCTATAGACAACCCGGACTAAACAATCCATCCAATTCATAGCCAGGCTTCAGGCTGCACAGGAGATTGTACAACCAGATTGTATAGCCTTAGGGTGGTCATACACACTACAATCTGTAATAGGAGGACAGACCTAAACCTTCCATTCAATATGCACCCAATCATGCAGGCCCTTAAAATGACCATACATTGTGGAATCGGACTGTACAATCTCCTTTAGATCTACCAGCAGCTGTGTAGTGAAAGGGCCTGCCTGCTTGGATACAATTTGATTGCATAGATTGCATCGGTCTTCATATCACAGTTTTGGTAAATCTAAAGTTGATTGTACAAAGATTGTAAAGTGCATGGGGACCCTAAAGAAGGTTGTACATCCGATTGTAATGAACGACTGTAGGTGGGCCACACACACAGGACAGAATTTTAGAAGATTGAACAATCGCGCCATTTTCTGCACAAAATAGTCATAAAACTGCGAGAGACGGAGAGAACCGGAACACGGCGCCGCCATCGCTCCTCCAATCTGATTGTCGTTAAATCTGCTGAGATCTGGTGCTGTGTCCTGTGTGAGCATTTGATATGAACAGATTGATATCTGGGCGTGGATTTCGGTGACATTAAACACACGTTTTCTTCCCAGCACCATATCAATACCTCCGATAGCGTTTATCGCTCGCCGCGGTCCATGTGACCAGTCCCAGCCAATCCCCATTGATCCCAGTGACTCTAAAAATGATGCTGGGGATGCTCTGTGTCCCATTGGGGAGATTTATCCTCTTTTCCTGCCCTAGAGACACAACAGGAAGTGAGACATGTGGAACAGGTGTCCCCATTGGAAGATTTCCCCTCTCTTCCTGTCAGGGTGACAACTAACATTTTGGATCTCCTATCATTTCCTGTCTTGGTGACACCAGGGCACATAGAGATTAAATCTCCCCCTCCCTTGAAGCACATTGGTCTTTACACGGTCATGTGATTGTTGCGCTTGGATGATGTCATACCTGAGCTCGCTCCTTGTGGGAGATCTCTGGATGGGGGAGGGAGGCGTAACCTTTTCTTTTTTGGAAATCATCTTCTTCCCCTTATCGGTCTGGTGGGTCGGTGGCCCCTTCTTGGTGTTTTCCTTGAAGGATGGGTCCCTGGGCCGGCTGTAGTTTTGGTTAGTGGGGCAAGAGCGGAGCCTGTTCCGATTGGTTGGTTGAAGAGCGTTCTTCAGAGCTCCTTTGATGGCGGCAGAGAACTCCTGCCGGCATCTCGTCACTTTCTCCGACATGGTGGCTGCCCCTGAGATAGACAGCCTGCTTTACACCCTGATGGTGCCTTTGTTACCCGTGCCAACCAATCAGATCTCAGTTGTCCAGTGCAAGTTAGGTAGGCTGAGCTGGTTGCTATGGGCAACAGACACACTGCAGATAGGTAGACTGTGCTGGTTGCTATGGGAAAGAGACACAGTGCAGGTAGTAGACTGAGCCGTTGCTATGGACAAAGGACACAGTCGAGGTAGGTAGCCTGAGTCAGTTGCTACGGGCAACAGACACACTGCAGATAGAGAGACTGAGCCGGTTGCTATGGGCACCAAACACACAGCAGGTAGGTAGACTGAGTCGGTTGCTATAGCCAACAAACACACTGCAGATAGAGAGACTGAGCCGGTTGCTATGGGCAACAGACACACTGCAGATAGAGAGACTGAGCCGGTTGCTATAGCCAACAAACACACTGCAGGTAGGTAGACTAAGCTGATTGCTGGCAACAAACACTTTAAAGCAGACCTGTAACGATAACTGGCGCAGTTGCTTGTGCTCTCCACCAAACTGTCATACCATCAAATGGTTGGTGTCATAACTGAGCACCATGGCAACTGCAGATGAAACAGAGGCCAAGATGGCGGCTTCCTTGGCTGCAAAGGATAGGAGGGTTTAGTACCGCTTTAAGATCACGCCTCTGCTAATAATGGGACCCAGTGTGCCCTGAACTGTCATATCCTCCAATGGCTGGTGTCGTAGCTGGTCAAATGTGATCACCGTGGCAACTACAGCTGTAAACAGAAGCTAAGATGGCCGCCGTCCTCAGTGTACAGCACAGCTTAGTTCCTCCTTAAGCTCATTACACCTCAGCAGCCAACCAGATGTTGGTATTTATTCCCTATCAGGGACTAAATGAAAGCTGGGGTCTGATTGGTTGTGTATGGTTTGGTCTACAACAAAATGACGCCATTGATAACAATATCTCTTGCAGCAGCAGTTTCCTATCTTAGGTAAAGAAGTGACACCGGGAGGTAAATGGGGTGATTGGTTGGGAGGCCAGGATTAACTCCCATTAAACAGGCAGCTGTATATGGGGGAGGGGGAACAGGGTGCATGCAGGGAGATGGAGGTGGTTACCCCTAGATATGGTTGGTCCCTAGAATTGGAGGGGGGAGGGTGGGATTTTTATAAACATGGCATAGATGACAGTTTAATAGGACTACTGACACTTTGGGGGACTTGACATGTCTACTGTAGTCAACCCACCTCAGACCTCAGAGCGTCACAACAGGGACCATTATTTCAGCCATAAGGCAAAGTAAGGGTATTAGCACAGAACCTTGGGGTACACCACTAACAATACTGAACCTTGGGGCACAGCTCTGCCAACACTGAACCTTGGGGTACACCACTAACAATACTGAACCTTGGGGTACACCACTAACAATACTGAGCCTTGGGGCACAGCTCTACCAACACTGAACCTTGGGGTACACCACTAACAATACTGAACCTTGGGGTACACCACTAACACTGAATCTTTGGCTACCTTTGAATATTGGACTACATTATGACCAACACTGAACCTTGGGGTACACCTTCACTACCACTAAACCTTGGGATCCACCTCTACCAACACTGAACCTTGGGGTATACCTCTACCAACACTGAACCTTGGGGTATACCTTTACCAACACTGAACCTTGGGGTACACCTTCACTACCACTAAACCTTGGGATACACCTCTACCAACACTGAACCTTGGGGTACCTCTACCAACACTGAACCTTGGGGTACACCTTTACCAACACTGAACCTTGGGGTACACCTTCACTACCACAAAACCTTGGGATACACCTCTACCAACACTGAACCTTGGGGTACACCACTAACACTGACAACACCCTAAGACACCATTCACATCTGTGAAACATGACCTGTCCCTTTTTTATTTGTGCATTTGTCCCATGACAGCCCATATCACTTGAATGGGCTACCCTACATGTGACAAACAGACCAAATAATTTTTGCAGTATGCCTCACGTGTTTCTGAAATGCGCTTTTTGTCTCGCAACTGTTACCCACATTAGGGGTGTCATTAAGAAATAATGGCACAACAAGCGTGATGCATGCTTCATCATTTTTTTTTGTGCGTTTCCAAAATGCCAAAGCGTGAATTGGTTTAAATCTTTGGGTACACCTCTACCAACACTGAAACTTGGAGTATACCAGGAACACTACTGAGCCTTAGGAAGACCTCTACCAACACTGAACCTTGGGGGGTATGCCACTAAATCCTTGGGTACACCTCTACCAACACTGAAACTTTGAGTATACCAGGAACACCACTGAATCTTAGGAGGACCTCTACTAACACTGAACCTTGGGGTACACCACTAATAACACTAAATATTTGTGTACACCACTAATAACACTGATCCTTGGGGTACACCACTGATTAGACTAAACCTTGGAGTACACCTCTACCAACACTGAACAATGGGGTAGACCTCTACCAACACTGAACCTTGGTGAATTATTGGCTACCTTTGAACATTGGACTACATCATGAACACCACTGAACCTTGGAGTACACCTCTGCCAACACTGAACTTTGTGGTACACCACTAACACTGAATCTTTGGCCAAGCTACCTCTGAACATTGGACCACATCATGAACACTGAACCTTGGGGTACACCTCTACCAACAATGAACTTGGTGGTACACCACTAGCATTGAATCTTTGACTACATTTGAACACTGGACTACATCATGAACAACACTGAACCTTGGGGTACACCTCTAACAACACTGAACCTTGTGGTACACCACTGAATCTTTGGCTAACTTTGAACATTGGACTACATCATGAACAACACTGAACCTTGGGGTATACCTCTACCAACACTGAACCTTGGGGTACTCCTCTACCAACACTAAACCTTGGGGTAAACCTCTACCAACACTGAACCTTTGGGTAAACCTCTACCAACACTGAACCTTGGGGTACTCCTCTACCAACACTAAACCTTGGGGTAAACCTCTACCAACACTGAACCTTTGGGTAAACCTCTACCAACACTGAACCTTGGGGTACTCCTCTACCAACACTAAACCTTGGGGTAAACCTCTACCAACACTGAACCTTTGGGTAAACCTCTACCAACACTGAACCTTGGGGTACTCCTCTACCAACACTAAACCTTGGGGTAAACCTCTACCAACACTGAACCTTGGGGTACTCCTCTACCAACACTAAACCTTGGGGTACACCTCTACCAACACTGAACCTTGGAGTACTCCTCTACCAAATGCTAAACCTTGGGATACGCCTCTACCAACACCGAACCTTTGGCTACCTTTGAAGTTTGGACTATATCATGAACAACACTGAACTTTAGGATACGCCTCTACCAACACTGAACCTTGAAGTTCACCACTAACACTGAATCTTTGGCTACCTTTGAACCTTTAACTACATCATGAACAACACTGAACTTTGGGGTACACCACTAACATTACACCTTGGGGTACACAATAAGAACACTGAATTTTGGGAAAAAAACACTATTACTGAACCTTGGAGTACACCACTTACACTGAACCTTTGTGTACCCCACAAACAACAGTGAAACTTTAGCTACACTTTTACCAACACTGAATCTTGGAATACACCATGAACACGACTGAACCTTGGGGTACACAATAAGAACACTGAATGTTGGGATAAACCACTATTGCTGAACCTTTCTCTACACTTCTACCAACACTGAACCTTGGAGCACCGTATTATCAACGCTGAACCTTAGAGTATCGCAGTAAAGGGTAGGTAAGCTCCACTTCTGAAATTTTACCTACCGGTAAGCCTATAATAAAGCTAACCTGTAGGTACAGTGAATATCTTGCACAGTTTAGGAGATTTTCACAAGTGATGCTGCCGGTGACATCCCCAGGTACGGCATACCTGTGCCATATCTTCAGAGCCTCGTGCCGGACCTGAAGGCTCTTGTGCGCATGTGCGGGAGTGACGTCACCATGGTGGCGCCATTCACACAGCCAGAGTTTACGAACCCGGAAGGAAGACCAGGTGAAGATGGCAGCCCTGGGTATCCATGACAGTGTTGCGTGGGAGGGATCTACTTTACAGCTAAGTCTTTCATAGAGTGCTAGTATGCAGTGCAAATTAGTACATTTTGACTTAACCCCGCAAAGGAGTCCAGTTATTATTTGTCTCAGTGGTGGTTTACTATCGCTTTAACAAAGCTGAACCTTGGGGTACACCACTAAGAACACTGAATTTTGGGATAACCACTATTACTGAACTTTGGCGTACCCCATGAATAAGACTGGACTTTGAGGTACCCCACTAATAACCATAAACAAGACTGGACCTTGAGGTACCCCACTAACAACCATGAACAAGACTGGACTTTACCACTAATAACCTGAGACCATGCAGAGTATGAATCAATAATAACTACGCTCTGAATTTTGTCTTCATTCCAGGTTTTTAGCCATTTACAGACGGAATTTCTCAAATCTTATATAACTTACTCAATAGCGGTCTGAGATTGTCTGAGATCGGTGTCATAGCAACGTCTTAAAACACTCCATCCACATCCTCCACTTTACTTCCTCATAAAAAGAAAGATTTGTTTGATAACTTCGGTCTTTCATTAATCTATGCTGACTATCATGTACAGGGGCATCTAAAAAATTAGAATATCATCAAAAAGTTATTTTATTTCAGTAATTCAATTCAAAAAGTGAAATTCATATATTTTATATAGATGCATTACACCCGGAGTGATATATTTCAAGCATTTCTTTCTTTTAATTTTGATGGTTATCTAGTGAAAACCCAAAATTCAGTATCTCAGAAAATTAGAATATTGTAAAAAAGTTCAATATTGTAGACTCATGGTGTCACCAGGGCCATCTTACCGAATGGGCATGCTGGGCAGTTGCCTGGGGGCCCCACTTGCCTGGGGGGGCCCACCTGCCCAGCGTCCCAGCCCCAGCCAAGCATTAGTCCTAATTAATCCCCATTAGTCCCAATTCGCGTGTGCATCCCGCCGCCGAACTTAGCAGGTGGCAAGCGCCTGTCGGCCCTGCGCTGCTGTCAGGCCACTTGGGCCATGGAGGGGGAGCCCACAACTGCAGGGATGCCTGTTTGCCTCTACAGGAACAGGCGCACACAGGACAGTAGAGTCTGACTCCCATCCGGGTGTGTGTTCACCGGACCCAGCCGCCGAATTTGGAAGCTGTCATTGGCCTTGCACTGCTGTACCAATAAATCTCACCTTATCATGAAATTTGCATTTTTATTCTCGTGCGTGATTGTGTAGGCAGGGCCCCAGTGCACTGCATTGCCTGGGGGCCTTTAATGCTCTTAAAACGGCACTGGGTGTCACACCATTACTAATTAACCCAAAACACCTGTAAAAGTTTCCTGAGTCTTTAAATGGTCTCTCAGTCTGGTTTAGTAGGTTACACAATCATGGAGAACACTGCTGACTTGACAGTTGTCCAGAAGACACCCTCCACAAGGAGAGTAAAGCCCCGTACACACGTACCGATGGTCGGCTTACAAATGTTCCTCTTTTCTCCCCGGGATGTCGGTGTCTGCTGAAAAGTGCAAAGACAGCACAAGGACAGCACAAGAATTTTGTCTGCAGACTTCAGCTGACTGCAGAAGTGATGTCATGTAATGGTTAACTTTCCCTGTGTTTTTAATTTTCTGAGCATGCCCAGTCTTGCAAATCTGCGGTCTGTCGGCCGAATTCTGTACTGACAGGCGAACAATCGTCCGTTCTGGTGTCCGCAGACAAAAATTTTCATGTTTGCACGAAAGACTTTTGTCCGCGGATTGTGCGCAGACATCTGTCGGAGGCACCATACTAACACGCGTACAATCGGCAGATCCTTCGTCCACCGACGTTTGTATGCCGACGATCGGTACGTGTGTACGGGCCTTTAGTCACAAAAGGTCATTGCCAAAAATCTGGCTGTTCACAGAGTGCTGTATCCAAGCATGTTAATGGAAAGTTGAGTGGAAGGAAAATGTGTGGTAGAAAAAGGTGCACATGCAACAGGGATAACCACAGCCTTGAGAGGATTGTGAAGCAAAGGCTATTGAAGAATTTTGGGGAGATTCACAAGGAGTGGACTTTGGTGTCAGTGCTTCAAGAGGTGTCAGTGCTTCAAGAGCCACCACACACAGATGTATCCAGGACATGGGCTACAACTGTCACATTCCTTGTGTCAAGCCTCTCCTGAACCAGAGACAACGTCAGAAGTGTCATACCTGGGCTTAGGAGAAAAAGGACTGGACTGTTGCTCAGTGGTCCAAAGTCCTCTTTTCGGATGAAAGTAAATTTGCATTTCATTTGGAAATCAAGGTCCCAGAGTCTGGAGGAAGAGTTGTGAAGCACAAAATCCAAGTTGCATGAGGTCCAGTGTGAAGCTTCCGCAGTCAGGGATGATTTAGAGAGTCATGTAATTTGGTGTTGGTCCACGGTGTTTTAGCAAGTCCAAAGTCAGCGCAGTCCTCTAGCAGTAAATTCTAGAGTACTTCATGCTTCCCTCTGCTGACCAGCTTTATGGAGATCCTGATTTCATTTTCCAGCAGGACTTGGCACCGCCCACACTGCCAAAACTACCAATAGCAAGTTTAATGATCATGGTATCACTGTGCTTGATTGGCCAGCAAACTTGCCCAACAATGCAGATGAGCTGAAGGCTGCTATCAAAGCAACCTGGGCTTCTTATAACAATTCAGCAGTGCCACAGGCTGATCACCTCCATTCCACGCCGCATTGATGCAGTAATTCATGCAAAAAGAGCCCCGACCAAGTATTTAGTGCATACTATACTACATAGACATGGACATACTTTTCAGTAAGCCAACATTTATGTATTAAAAATCCTTTTTTTTTTTTTTATTGGTCTTATGTAGTATTCTACTTTTCTGAGATACTGAATTTTGGGGTGTCACTAGCTGTAAACCATAATCATCAAAATTAGAAGAAAGAAATCCTTTAACCACTTTACCACTAGAGGATTTTGCTGTCTTACGTCTGGGCCACTTTTTGCGATTCGGAGCTGTGAGACTTTAACTGACAATTGCGCGGTCGTGCGACGCCGTACCCAAACGAAATTTACGTCCTTTTTTTCCCACAAACAGAGCTTTCTTTTGGTGGTATTTGATCACCTGTGCGATTTTTACTTTTTGCGCTATAAACAAAAAAAGAGCGTAAATTTTGAAAAAACAACAATATTTTTCACATTTTTTTATATGAAATTCCCCCCCCAAAAAATGTAAAAAATCTAAATTTTTTAAAATTTTTAGCCAATTTGTTTTCTGCTACCTATGTTTGGTAAAAAAATTCACAATAAGCGTATTTTGATTGGTTTGCGCAAAAGTTATTGCGTTTACTAACTAAGGGAAAGATTTCTGTCATTTTTGGTGTTTTTTTTTTAACGAGTAATGGTGGCGATCTGCGATTTTTTTTGCTGGACTGCGAAATTGCGGCGGACAGATTGGACCCCTGACTGACATTTTTGACACTTTTGGGGTTACCAGTGACATTACTGCAGTAATCAGTGCTATATATATGCACTGTTACTGTAAAAATTACACTGGCAGGGATGGGGTTAATTTTATTGGAGAGGGAGGGGTTAATGTATGCCTGGTGCTTACTGACGTGTGTGGGGGGAGGTGACTGAGTGACACAAGGACAGATCCAGGGTTCAGCTATGCTGAACCCTGCAATCTGTCACTGCCTGTCACTTAGGAGATCCGCCCGCTTGTGTTTACACAAGCAGGCGGATCTCCACACTAGATCCCCGACGATCGGGGAAGAGCAGCGGCGATCGCCGCTGCTCCTCCCTTGGCCCGACTCCTGCTGTGACTTAACACAGCAGGAGCGAGCCTCCGGCGGCGCGCGCGCCGCCGAGAAAGGGGAGTGTCTGATGACGTAGATCTACGTCGTCAGACGATAACGAACCACCTTGCCGCACTACTATTACCGTAAGCAGACACGGCAAGTGGTTAAATATATCACTCTGTGTGTAACACATCTATATAAAATATATGAGAATCACTTTTTAAATTGAATTACTGAAATACATTTACTTTTTGATATTCCAATTTTTTGTGATGCACCTTTATATTGTTTTCTAGCAGATACTCTTCTAAGGGGCCCTCCCTGACTATAGAAGGTAAATGTTCCTATGGGGGGGGAAGACACATTGATCCCCATTACGATAAGGCACCAATCTAAGCCAGACATCAGCATTTTTCAACACTGATGCAACTTTGAAATAACTTTCTGGTTAATAATTACTATATTTACAGCTCACGGTATTATATCATAAAGGTCGTTTGGAAGAATGCTTGTTACATTTTTGGTTAGTGGGAAGAATCCCAACCCTCACAGATAGCTAGAAAATTATTGGTGACAGTGGTTACTTATCTGAGAGGCCAAAATTGCTGAAAGAATCCCTAGCAACCTTTGAAGGAACCCTGACTGAGAAAGGCTGCATGTGTCTCTAAAGATGAGAAATAACGGCTTAGTGATAACTGAACTCAGCTCTCTGAGGACACATGGATGTAAGCCATCTGGTCCAGGGTATTTATTCACCTTCCTTTGTTTCTGGATCATAGTGTTAAGGCAGCACAATGTATTCATATCATCCTCATACGGTACAATAGCTCAGGCTGCACCTTCATATGGAAAATTCTGAAGAATACATAACAGGTTTTACTTCTCTATTTACCCTGTGACAAATTCTCAGTTCTCATTCTGTAGGCGGTTCATGTAAGCAGACTTTTGTCTTTTTACTATTGCTGTAAAATTAATTTTTTTGTTCTTTGTATCATCTCTATACTCGAGATGTGAGAAAGCAGCAGATGATTCCCCGAGGTGCCATCACCTATTCATTTCTGTATAATAATAATAATCATAAAGTGCTGGCAGTAAACAGCTTTAATATGGCGCCACGTCCTGGCCTCCAGCACATCCAACCCAACAATAACGCTATGTATTCTGTGCATATATCTGGCCTGACCTGGATGCAGACAATTGTTGTGGAGCTCGGCTTGAACAATTATGGTTTGTCTATAAGGTTGTTACACAAGATTCACACAACTTTCTACCAGGACCCACATATTATTCTAGTTGTAATGTGAGCATTCTGGGAGAAAACATATGGGAGTCAGTTATGTGTAGGGTAGGGGTCAGTAAGGTAGAATGCAGAGGCCAGTAGTTTGTAGGGCAGTGTGCAGAGGTCAGTAGTCTGTAAGGTAGGGTGCAGGGGCCACTCAGTAGTGTATGGGCAGAGCATGAGGGTCAGTATTGTGTAGGGCAGAGTACAGGGGTAGATGGTTTGTAGTGCAGAGTGCGGGGGGGGGGGGGGGGGGTCAGTAGCAGAACTGGCAAAGAACATGGGTCAGTAGTGTGTAGGGCAGGTTGAGGGGGGCAGTAGTAGAAATGGCAAAGTACAGGGGTCATTAGTGTGTAAGTTAGAGTGTGGGGGTCAGTCAGTAGTGTATATGGAAGAGTGCAGGTATCAGTAGTGTGTAGGGCAGAGTGCAGGGGGGCAGTAGTCTGTAGGGCAGAGTGCAGGGGGGCAGTAGTCTGTAGGGTAGAGTGCAGGGGGGCAGTAGTCTGTAGGGCAGAGTATAGGGGGGCAGTAGTCTGTAGGGCAGAGTATAGGGGGCAGTAGTCTGTAGGGTAGAGTTCAGGGGGCAGTAGTTTATAGGGCAGACTACAAGAGTCATTAGTATATAGGGCAGAGCACAGGGGTCAGTAGACTGTAGGTAAGAGTGCAGGGGTCAGTAGTATGTATGTATGATGTCACATACAAGCACCTGGAATAGTGGATATGTGGAGACCAGGGAGCTGGAAGCCATGTCTAGCTGCCAAATCCCTGTACCACTCTGCAAAATTTTGTTTGTAGAGCAGAGTGCAGGGGTCAGTAATTTGTAGGACAGAGCGCAGGGGTCAGTAGATTGTAGGGCAGAGAGTAGGGAGCAGTAGTTTATAGGACAGACTACAAGGGTCATTCATATATAGGGCAGAGTACAGGGGATCAGTAGGCTATAGAGAAAAGTGCAGGGGTCAGAGGTTTGTAGTATGTATGTGTCACATGCAAGCACCTGGGATGGACAGAGGTGGATCTGTGGGAAACAGGGCGCTGGAAGCCATGTCTAGCTGCCAAATTCCTGTGCCACTCTGCATATGGTGGTCAATTTTGTTTGTAGGACAGAGTGCAGGGGCCAGTAGTTTGTAGGGCAGAGTGCAGAGGTCAGCAGTATGTAAGGCAGAGATCAGGGGCCGGTAGTATATAGGGCAAAGAAGAGGGTCAGTAGTCTATAAAGCAAAGTGCAAGGGTCAGTAGTCTGTGGGGCAGAGTTCAGGGGTCAATAGTCTCTGGAGGCAGAGTGCAGGGGTCAGTAGCCTGTGGGGCAGAGTGCAGGGGTCAGTAGTCTGTGGGGCAGAGTGCAGGGGTCAGTAGTCTGTGGGGCAGAGTGCAGAGGTCAGCAGTCTGTGGGGCAGAGTGCAGGGGTCAGCAGTCTGTGGGGCAGAGTGCAGGGGTCAGCAGTCTGTGGGGCAGAGTGCAGGGGGTCAGTAGCAGAGATCAGTAGTTTGTGGGGCAGAGTGCAGGGGTCAGCAGTAAGCAGGTCAGAGTGCAAGGGTCAGTAGTATGTAGAGCATAGTGCAGGGGTAAAAAGTGCAGAGATCAGGGGTCAGTAGAATGTAGAACAGAGTGCAGAAGACAGTGGTGTCTCATGCAAGCACTTGGGATGCACATGTAGGTGGATCTGTGGGGACCAGGGTGCTGGAAGTCATGTCTAGCTGCTATGTCCCTGTGCCACTCAGAATATGGTGGGTAATTTTGACATTGTACTTGTGGTACATGATGGGTTGCTGACCCCTGGTCCAGTAAATAAATGGTGTCATACATTACTAATTTACATGTCTACCCCATCAGAGTTGTCTCAAGGGTAAACTTTTGTTAATTAAAATCCTTCTCGAATGAATCCCCCCCGGCCGCCTTGTGCAGATTTAGGCTGCATTCACATGTCAGCTTATAATCGCGGGCAGAACCGCGCGTTTCCGCCCGCGATTCGGAGGTTTATTGCAAATCGCGGGACGCCTAGCGTTGCCCGTTGATTTGCAATAGCCCCCCAAACGCCGAGCGATGTTGCCGCGATTTACGCCTGCCGAATCGCGGCAACATCGCGCAAACAAAATCGCGGGACGCAATACGCTCCAAAAAAGTACAAGAGCTTCTTTGAAGCGTATTGCGTCCCGCGATTTTGTTTGCGCGATGTTGCCGCGATTCGGCGGCGTAAATCGCGGCAACATCGCTCGGCGTTTGGGGGGCTATTGCAAATCAACGGGCAACGCTAGGCGTCCCGCGATTTGCAATAAATCTCCGAATCGCGGGCGGAACCGCGGCGGTTCTGCCCGCGATTATAAGCTGACATGTGAATGCAGCCTTAGCCTCCTTCCACAGATCTTCTGCAGGCCAAAGAAGGTGAACTTCACCTGCCAAGCCCTGGAGCAATAAAGCAGCGGAGCTATTAATGATCACAAAGGCCGGGAACGAGGAAACAATCTGAACAATCCATTCTAGGCCCTTCCTGCATTGCAACATCAAGATAAACAAGGAAAGCAACGGCTGAGGGTGAGCAAGGTCACAGGAAACACCCGACATCTTACAAAACGTCTCCTCACGGCCTCGCCCGTAATTCATTGGGATTTACTCATGAAATGTGGAACAGAAACTTCTGCAGAAGACATGTGGGCCGATGTATTTTCTGATAAAATAGAGGTGCAGCAACCCATAATAACTGTACAGCACACAGACATTCATAGTCCCTGATGTCCACCCACACAATTGTTTACATAAAAAATGCCCATGGGTGCCGGCTGTCAAAAGTATTGGGACACCTGCCTTTATAGGCACATGGCATCTCACTCTTAGTCCGTAGGATTCAATATTGAGTTGGCCCAACCTTTGCAGTTATAACAGCTTCAACTCTTCTCGGAATGCTGTCCACAAAGTTTAGGAGTGTGTCTATGGGAATGTTTGACCATTCTTCCAGAAGCGCATTTATGAAGTCAGCCATAGATGTTGGAGAGAAGGCCTGGCTTGCAGTCTCCGCTCTAATTCATCCCAAAGGTGTTCTATCTGGTTGAGGTCAGGACTCAGTCAAGTTCCTCCACCCCAAACTCGCTCATCCATGTCTTTATGGACCTTGCTTTGTGCACTGGTCCAAATCATTTGGTGGAGGGGGGATTATGGTGTGGGGTTGTTTTTCAGGGGTTGGGCTTCGCTTATGTTATAACTGCAAAGGGTGGGCCAACTCAATATTGAACCCTACGGACTAAGACTGGGATGCCAAATAAATTCATGTGCGTGTAAAGGCAGGTGTCCCAATAAAATAACATGCAATGCCAGGCTGCGGTTTTCAAAGCAAGTAAAGTCCTTTCTTGTATTAACAGAGGCATGGACTCCAGAGAGAGAGATATAATTTTGCCCCTGTACAAATCATTAGTAAGACCTCATCTGGAATATGCAGTTCAGTTTTGGGCAACAGTTCTTAAAAAGGATATCGGGGAACTGGAGAAAGTGCACAGAAGGGCAACCAAACTCATAGGAGGCATGGAGGAGCTCAGCTATGAGGAAAGATTAGAGGAACTGAATTTATTCTCTCTGAGGACATTAAGGGGGGATATGATCACCATGTATAAATACATAAGGGGTCCATATAGTGAACTTGGGTTTGAGTTGTTCACGTTAAGGTCAACACAGAGGACAAGGGGGCACTCTTATTACGTCTAGAGGAAAACAGATTTCGTCTCCAAATACGGAAAGGTTTCTTCACCTTAAGAGCTATGAAAATGTGGAATAGACTCCCTCCAGAGATGGTTCTGGTTAGCTCACTAGATTGCTTTAAAAAAGGCCTGGATTATTTCCTGGGTGTACTTAATATAAGTGGTTACTAAAATTTTTTTGGGTAAAGTTGATCCAGGGAATATCCGATTGCCTCTTGGGGGATCAGGATAGAATTTTTTTCCTCTGCTGTAGCAAATTGGATCATGCTTTGCTGGGTTTTTTTTTTCACCTTCCTCTGGATCAACTGCAGATATAGGATTGTGTATATGGGATTGTATGTTTTTTTTTTTTTTTGTGTCTTTTTTCAATCTATGTAACTTTTGACAATATAGTGTATATGGCCAGCGTAACACTCCAGCTTGTCACATGACTATTTGACTAGGTATGTGGTCACATGATCTCAGACTACATCACTTAAAGTGGGGCTGTGCAACTGCTTGCTTTGTTCTAGGGGTGAGGACAGCAGAGATATACTTACCTGAACCCACCGATCCTACCTGCACAAGACCCATCGCTTCGGCTCATGCCCCCCCCCCCCCCCCCCCGCAGTCCAGTGGGCACTAAATCACGCTGAATCACGCTCCATGGACAGTAAAGGTCCACTAATTGACCATGGGGGAGCGTGCTTTTCCAGAGGATGAGGTGGGTATGAGCTTTCTCCTCACCCCCCCCCCCCCCCCTTTCAAAAAAAAAAAAAAAAACAAGCAGCTGATCCATGAAGAGAAAAAAAAATGACCATATCTCTGAATCCCGTGACCATTTATCATAAGGAGCAGAGCCACTATTCTGCAGAAATTCAATGCATGTGTAAACATGTACATGCAAACCCTACTGTGCAACTGTACACTGTGCAAACAATTGTCTTTTCGTCTGTGGTCCATACTGCTGATTTTCTGCATCTTCTTTGCAGCCAGTTCCTGCCTGCATGACATTCCTCAGGACGGGTTTCCTAATGGTGACAACCATGCCATGTGCTAAAACAGGCACTTGTAGTCTCTGTGTGACAGGGTGACAACGCAGAAGCCTAATTGGGAGACAGGCACAGAGCGTTGTCATCTGGTAACAGGAAATGCCTGCACAAGAACCTGGCAGGATTACAAGGAAATACTTTAACCACTTCCCGCAAATGGTCATTCCTGTACGTCCTTGCTCTGGGTATACCGGGATGATGCCTGCACCTTACAGGCATCATCCCGGTATCATTCTTTTCAGCCGGCGATTCCGTTTCAGGCAGCAGTGATCCGAGAGGTTAATAGCTACTTTATCATTACTCAGGGGACAGCAGTGGGTCCCAACCCCATTCCGACCACCTCCTCTCCTGGGCTCTACTGTACAATCACGTTGCTCAGGAGTGATTAGGCCGGCAGCGATGGCTGCCCTGTACAGAGAGAGAAGTGATGTCATTCCCCTCTCTCTGTAAAACTGGAAAGCGGGAGTGATGAGTAGATCGTCACTTCCGGTCCAGCCTTGTTTGCCGGGCCAGAGAAGCAGCCGATCAGACTGATCAAGTGCATGGAGGGGCCAGAGGAGAGATTTGGGGTCTAATAAGACCCCAAATTTCTCCATAAATAGGACCTGTCATGGCCCATGCTGTCATAAGGGATGTTGTAAAATAAAATTTAAAAAAAATATTTGTATAAAAAGAAAAATTTGTATAAAAAGAAAAATTTGTATAAAAAGAAAAATTTGTATAAAAAGAAAAATTTGAAAGCGCCCCGTCCCACTGTGCTTGTGCGCAAATTCAAACGCATACATTACTACTGCACGCATATGTAAACAATGCTAGCATTACACATGTGAGGGAGAGCAATAATTCTAGCACCAGATGTCCCGAGCTACTTAAAAACTGGCAATCTGTAAAGGCGTTTAAAGCATCACCTAGGGAGAATTTTAAGCACCGTAGTTTGCAGCCATTCCATGGGCAGACGCAATTGAAGCATGACATGTTAGGTATCAATTTACTCGGCCTAACATCTTTCACATTTCACAAAAAATTTTTTACTAACTTTAGCGTTTTTTGCTTTTTTTAGTTAATGAAACTTTTTTTTTTTTTTTTTAAATTGCGTTTGAAAAACACTGAGTAAATACCGTTTGACATATAAAAAAATTGCAACACCCACTATTTTATTCTATAAGGTCTCATATATATATTTTTTTTTTTTTTGTAATATTTATGTTTGAAGGTTCTAAGTAATTGTTTAGCAAAAAAAAAAAGTAGATTTTTACATGTAGGAGCAAAGTATCAGAATAGTCTTGGAAAGGAGGTGGTTAAAGTATGTTCACTTTTTATTTTTTTTTTAAATGGGATTTTTGACTTACCGTAAAATCCATTTCTCTGATGTTCATTGACAGACACACCTCCTGATTCTTCTTAAAGCGGAGTTCCACCCTGGATTTTTTTTTTTTTTTTAATACCCCCGGGACAGTCAGGGCTAGTGCATTCCACAATGGCTAGCCTCTGATCTGTCCCGGGTTGCACTTACCTGTTAGGACAAATACTTACCTTGCAAACGTCTTGTCCAGCGCTGCCATCTCAGATGTGGGCAGCTTGAAGCCAGCGAGATCCCCTTCGGCGTCTTCTTCCGCCTTCTTTGGTCCCACGATGATCTGCGCCGGCCCCGACGTCACTTCCGGGTCGCGCGCGTCATCCCTCTACAGCTTCTGGGCATGCCCAGAAGCTGTTTAGAAGGGGATGACGCGCGCGACCCGGAACTGACGTCGGGGCCGGTGCAGGCGCAATGATTCCTGGGAGCTATGACGTTCAGCTCCCAGGAATGATTGCAGAGCCAGGAAGTGACGACGGGCCGCGGCCGAGGAAGGAGGAAGAAGGAAGTAAGGTAAGTATTTTTTCTTCGCTACGAGGTAAGTAAAAAAAAAAAAATGCGATTATCCATTTCTTTTTCAGGTGACCCGGAGCGAGAAGATGGAGGTAAGTATAAAAATAGGGTGGAACTCCACTTTAACCATTGGGTTTTACTGCCCCCGACATGCATAGGACATAAGGCAGGGAAAAAGCTTGACGCCTATGGGCTATAGGTACTCAGTGTTGTTATAAGCAGTGTCAGAAGAAAACCAACTCCACAGAGGGGTGGGTGCTGTGTTCGTCAATGGACATCAGGGAAATGGATTTTACGTTAAGTCCAAAATCCAATTTTCTCTTTCGTTCATAGACAGACACAGCTCCGGAGTCTTCTTAACCATTGGGACGTCCCAAGGCAGTGTCAAACATGAGGGGTGGGAAAACATCAGAAAAATATTCCCAAGGCTAACCATAGCCAACCAGGTAACAGAGCTCAACCATACACAACTGGAGCTCATCTGAAAAACAATGCACCCTCAAAGGAGGACCAGGTCCTCCAAACAGCAGCCAGCAAAACCTTGCGGCCAAAAGAAACATCCGCAGATGCCAACACATCTACTTTACAAAAAAACTCTGTAAAAGTGTGCCCTGACGACCAGGTGGCCACCTTGCAAAACCTGCATCACTGATGCTGGAAGACGGAAAGAGCCCTAGTAGAGTACACCTAAACAGGGAAAGGAGGAACCTGACCCCTGATGCAATAGACCTGAACCACCGTCTGTCTGATCCATCTGGAAATGGTCGCAGAAGAAGCAGACAACCCTTAGTAAGGTCCATCCGGCAGTGCAAATAGTGAATCTGACTTCCTAAAAGACTCCGGAGCTGCCAGGTACACTCCAATTTCCCAGACCACATCCAAGACATGCAAGGCAATTTCCTTCAAATGTTTAGGCCTGGGACACAGGGAAGGCAACGCAATGTCTTCATTCAAATGACAGTCAGAGACCACCTTAGGAAGGAATGATGGACAGAGGCAAAGCACCACCTTATCCTTGTGAAGCACCATAAAGTGAACAACAGGATAACGCCATCAGTTCCGATACCCTGCATGCAGAAGTGATAGCCACCAAACAAGGCCACCTTCTGGGGCAGCGTAAGCAGGGAAACCTCCCAAATATTTTCAAGGAGGAGCTTCAGTAGAGCTGAAAGCACTACATTAAGATTACAGGACGGCAACGGAGCCTGCACTGAAGGAACCAAATGTTGGACACCCTGAAGAAAAGGTACGCACCAGGGAGTGTGTGGCCAAAGGTCATTGGAAAAAAAAAAACACACCAAAACCCGATATCTGGCCCTTGATGGTACTCAAGGGCAATTTTTGTTCAACCCCTCCGATGAAGGAAGGTTAAGATCCAATCCACCGAGAAGGAGCAAGGATGAACCCCAAGAGACTCACACCACGCAATGTACGTCTTCCACATATGATGGAAGATCTTCCTAGAGGCAGATTTCCTAGCTTTTAACAGCGTAGGAATCACCGATTTAAACAAACCTCCACCCTTCAGCACCTGGCGCTCAACAGCCAAGCCGTTAAAGCCAGCGACTGTAAAGCAAGATGGAAGATTGGTCCTTGGGACAGCAGATCCTCCCTGAGTGAAGTCCCCCAAGGAGCATCGGCGACCAGCCGTACCAGATTGGCATACCAAGACCGGCGAGGCCAGTCTGGAGCCACTAGAATGACCGGAATCCCTTCTGCCTGAATCCTGCAAAGGAGTCGTGGCAGAAGTTAGAGAGGGCTGGAACAAATCAGTCAGCCCACCTTAGAATGCTGGCTACTTACCGAGCCCCCAGGACACTTCTTGTGCCCCCTTGGCAATTGACAGACAACTGCCGTAGCATTGTCCGAATAAGTTCGTACCGGACACCCCTGAAGACAAAGTCTGATCACTTGGAGTTCCAGTACACCAATCGGCAGTCTGGGCTCTGCCAGAGTCCAGACCCCCCTGAGCATGTTTGTGCTGAGGACGCCTCCCCACCCGGACAGGTTGGAATCCGTGGAGACAACCGTCCAGTACAGGAGGAGAAGAAGAAGAAGAATTTTCCCTGTCGCAGTGCAAGAGAGCGAAGCCACCTCTAGAGACCACAGATCCTTGACCCATTTTACCAGAATCTCTGCAGCAGAGATCTTGTGTGAAACTGTGCAAACAGACCGCCGCGAGGGTGGACACCATCAGGCCCAGCACGTGCATGCAAGCCTGGAGGGAAGACCATCTGCTGAACAACCAAAGCTGAATTGCCTCCTGCAATGTCTGGAATTTTTCCAGAGGAAGAAACACTCTGGCTGAGGCTGAGTCCAGAGTCAGACCCAGATAGGCCATTTTTTTTGGACAGAACCAAAAGCAGACTCCTGAATGTTCAGGATCCCACCGAACTCCCTCAGAATTCACAGAGCAATCTCCAGTAGTCCATGAGAGCAGTCGGAGACTCCGCTCGCAGAGTCTACGTACCCCAGTACCGCGATCCCCCACTGACTCAAACAATGCCAGCACCAAGGCCTACACTCCTGTGAAGACCCGAGCTGCGGTGTTGAGACCAAAGGTCAGTGCCACAAACTGATAATGCTCCTTGTCCACAACAGGCAAAGAAATGGCTACCAGCACATATTAGAATGTACAGGTAGGCGTCCTTGATGTAGCGAGAAGTAATTACCCTGATGTAGGGACGGACTCCATACGGAAAACATCTGTACTCGCACAAAGCAGCTTAGCGCATTGAGGTCCAGAATTGGACCTACCTTTCCTTCCTTCCTGGGGACTGTAAAGAGGTTTGAATAAAAAACCCTTGAAAATGTTCCGAAGTCGGAACAATCACCCCTTGAAATAACAAGTCTTACACTGCCCTGAAGAGACCCCGTAAGTGATCTGGGGACAAGTGCAGGTTGGAAGGGAAAAAAAAAAACCTTTGCGGAGGACAAGATCGAACTCAATCTCGTAGCTTGACTGAGTAACTTCATGGACCCACTTGTCCTGTACCAGGGAGGTCCATGGATCTGGAAACCAGCGAAGACGTCCCCCCACCCCAGATATGGGTGAGGGCGCCCCTTCATGCAGAGGCAGCTTTGTCCGTAGCTCTGGAAGAGCCTGCTCGTGGCTTGCCAGACCAGGTCCTCTTGGAACCTCTGGAGGAGGCCCTGACTTTTGATCCCTTGTCTTGAGATCCTGAGAGACGAAGAGGCTGCTCAGGAGCCATGGAGAATGGCCTACGTCAGACTGGGCTCCTTGCCTTAGGTAGCCTGCGGAAGAAGAGTACTCTTACCCCCGTGAGACCCTTAATGATGTAATTTAAGGAAGCTCCAAAACAGGCGATCCCCTACAAGAGGGAGTTTAGATAAAGCCTTCTTAGACGTCTAGTCCGCAGACCAGAATTTCAGCCAGACAATACGCCAAAAGACCACTGCTGATACAGACCGCTTAGAAATCAAAGGAGCAACATCCAAAGAGGCATCACAGACAAAATGTAGCCCCTGGACCAACCAGTCTGCCAGCTCCACAAAGACAGGGGGAAGCTATTCTCCCTCCAGGTCCTGGCGTAAAAGCTTAGCCCACTTGGTCAGAGTTCGCAACACCAGGGCAATAGTAAATTACCGGCCTAATTGCACACATATGGCAGGCCAGAGCATCTGTCCTCTTATTAGCTGGACCTGTAAAGGTCGGGGACTCCTCAACCGGGATGCAGGTAACTCAATTTGACCTGGAAACCGGCAAGTCCACTACAGGCGGGACTGTCCACCTTTTACGCAGTAAATCCTCATAAAAGGATACCGCAAGTAAAAAAAACACCTAGCAACCACTGCGTTTTGGACAACCCCACTGTTTTGTGACAATGTTGTCAAGTCAAGTGGAAAGAGGAGGCCTGTGGGTGCCAAAAGAAACCGGTGCCTTTGACACGGCATCAGCCGCAACCTCCAAATTTCACGCACTGACACAAACAGTGCATCCACCAGCGCCTATTTAAGTGCGGCTAGAGGAGCAGAAGAATCATCCTAGCTGAGCACTCAGGGTGCGTGGACACAGACCCAGTAGTGTCCCTATATACCGAGCTCACCCCAAAAACATAAAAATCGGGGAGGCCGCTGACTGCGATCCCGCAAAGGGGACACCAGCCAAGGGTCCACAAATGGACCACCTACTGGACCCCGCAAAAAACAAGGGAGTCGCCCTCCATAGAGGACATTGCCCCCTTAAAAGAGGGCAACCCGCCATGATGCGGACGCGCAGGCAGGGTACCCTCGCTGAAACAAGGCAGGTGCCCCACACAATGGCGGCAATACTGTCATTAAAAATGAAGTGCCCCCACAGCACTACCCGGTCCAAGGGAGGTGCCAAGCTGACCATATGGGCCAACAGCACGCAAGCCACGGCCTTAACTTTTGTGGGGGCCCAGCCACAATTGCACGGTTCCTTAGCCCACCAGATGGCCAAAGGAAGAGTGGGGGCTTCAGCTACGAGCACTGGGGCCACCCTCCAATGGCAGTGCCCGACTTGGCCGCATGACCTAGTAGGCCGCAGCCTAAATTTTTGAGAGTATCTGGCCACTAGGACGCGAGCCCCAGCGGAGCTGACCACCCAGGGCAGCCGAGGGGAAAGCGGATGCCCAAATGGGAGGCAGTGGCTTCAACCATACTCTCAGGGGCCGCCTCACATAAGTTCCGACGAGTAGGTTGCAAATCTGCCTCCTACATTTTTGGCCAGATCCAGGCTGCGTGAGGCGCGTACCCGCAGATGGTAAAAACATCTACTCCCCCAGCCCAACAACTGCTGCATTGAGCCCAGAGGACATCCCTGCCCTAGTCACCAACCCCCAGGTGGCAGGAAACCCTGCTCAACCCTACCGTCGCGCACCCGGAAATAAACGGTCAGCAGCAACTCCAACCAGCCTCCCTTACGAGCATGTGGCAAAGCCAGCTTATCACCTCACCTGGGGGGGGGGCAAAAGACCCAAAGTGACCAAAAGTTTTGAGGGGCTGGGGGGGGGGGGAGGGAGGGGAACCCGGGGTTCCAACCATCTCAGGGGGAACACACATCCACCCCAAAACCCTCAAGGGGTAGAGGGGGGGCAGCTATTTACCACACCAGGAACAGGGTGGCCACCACTCCATCGTAATGTGGGTGCTGTCAGACAGGAGAAATGCTGCAACTCAGGCTGAAGCCAGTTCATATTCGCCTTTGTCCAGTGGGGCTATGTCACGGCCGACCTAGCGCAGAGCACGCGCTCGCTAGCCGGACTGGGGAGACCCTAAGGATCTATATAATCCAGTTTGTCGCCCAGTCCAGAACATGTAGTTCTCACGGGAACAAAATAATAAGGACAAGAGATCCCAGCAAGGAACTAGGTAGGTCCTGGCTAGACCGAAAAAAAAACTGAGAATGGGTGTATACCCCCTGGGACTGCCCATAGACGTAGTCAAGCTTTATCCTGCCTAGTGTCCTACTCCTGCAGGGGGCAGTATAACCCAATGGTTAAGATGAATCAGGAGCTGTGTCCAGAGATGAACAAAAGAGAAAGCACATTTTTTTCCACATGTAAAAAAAAGTATGTGCCTTTATTATTTTTTGTTGCAGGAGCCTGTTACACGTTCCACCTAAAATCGGGTGGAACATATTCCCAAAAGTGAACTTATACTTTAAGAAAAGCCACAGATTTTTCAAAATGGCTTCTGAAATGACTATTATTTTAACACTTCCATTCGATTTTATAACATTTTTACACAGGAGTGCGCTGTGCGTGTTCCTGTGCCATTCACATGCAGTTCTCTACGGTGCAATTTCAGTCCATTAATTTTGAATGAGCTGAAATCATACCGCACCAGCTGGAACCAGATCGCATGGTACTTCTGCAGCATGTGATCTGATGCAGGCAAACGCACTGCCTTTGGGGTGTCATTAACCACTTAAGCCCCGGAGGATTTGGCTGCTAAAGGACCAGGGGTTTTTTTGCGATTTTTTACTGCGTGACTTTAACGGACAATTGCGCGGTCGTGCGACGCTGTACCTAAACGAATTTGACGTCCTTTTTTTCCCACAAACAGAGCTTTCTTTTGGTGGTATTTGATCACCTGTGCGATTTTTTGATCACGCGCTATAAACAAAAAAAGAGCGTAAATTTTGCAAAAATAACAATATTTTTCACATTTTTTTATATGAAATTCCCCCAAAAAAAAAGTAAAAATCAAAATTTTTTAACATTTTTCGGCCAATTTGTTTTATGCTACCTATGTTTGGTAAAAAAAATCGCAAAAAGCGTATTTTGATTGGTTTGCGCAAAAGTTATCGCGTTTACTAACAAAGAGAAAGATTTTTGTCATTTTTGGTGTTTTTTTTTTTAACGCGTAATGGCGGCGATCTGCGATTTTTTTTTGGGTACTGCGACATTGCGGCGGACAGATCGGACCCTTGACTGACATTTTTGACACTTTTGGGGTTACCAGTGACATTACTGCAGTAATCAGTGCTATACATATGCACTGTTACTGCAAAAATGACACTGGCAGGGAAGGGGTTAACTTTATTGGGAAGGGAGGGGTTAAGTGTGTCCTAGGGGCGTGCTTTCTACTGTGTAGGGACATTGCTATTGGTGTAAAAGCAAAGATCAACCGTTCTACATAGTAGAACGGTCAGATCTTTACTTTTACACAGGGAGAACTGACAGGCAGCTTGTTTACACAAGCTGCTCTGTCTTTCTCCCTTCACAGGAGCGATCGTAGTGTGGCCGGCGGACATCGAGTCCGCCGGTCACACGCACTGACTTGCCTGTGAACGAGCCGCGGCGGGCGCGCGCCTCGGCGGGCGCGCGCTCGCACGCTATAGGCTCGCAAGTCAGTGACAGGCGAGTGACGTACCGATACGTCACTCTGCCTGGCCGGGGCTGACCGCCGCAGTATATAGTCGTGCGGCGGTCGGCAACCGGTTAAAATGGAATTTCACTCTCTAAATCAACATTGATTATTTGTAAGCCTCATGCTGCTAGCATTAGTAAATAGATGGGAAAGTATATCAGACTTAGGTTTTAACCCCTTGCCGACCGCCCCACGTACATTAACTGCGGGGCTGCGGCTCCTCTGGACAGAATCACGTACAGGCATGTAATTCTGCACTTTCGGGGTCTGGGGTGCCCACGTGTGCCACTGGCAACCTGGTCCAGCTGTGATTGGACACAGCGGCTCTGGCGGACCCGACGTCCACCAGGATCATTCCCGAAAGAGGCATAACGACAGTCCGTAAGCAAGGCAGATTGCCGTTCTGTTAGCAGGGAAGATAGAGATCCTGTGTTTCTGCCAAGCAGGAACACAGATCTATCTTCCCACAGTTAAAGCACCTCCCCCACAGTTTGAAAGCACTCCCTAGGGACACATTTAACCTTTTGATCGGCCCTGAGGTTAACCCTTTCTCTGCCAGTGTCATTAGTACAGTGCATATATTTAGCACTGATTACTGTATTAGGCCCCTTTAACACTTGCGGACCGTTCAGATCCGCCTGTCAGTTTTTCAGACGGATCTCAGTGGATGCCCCATGCATCTCTATGGGGCATCGGATGTCAGCGGAGACATGTCCACTGACATCCGATCCTTTCCGTCAAATCCGGACTGCCTGTCCGTTCTCATCCGATTCCCCCATAGAGAACAGCGGAGACAGAGCTGCCATCCGCCGGCTCAGCGGGGGAATCGGCAGATCGATCCCCCGCTGAGAAAAACGGAGTCTGCTGATGGACTCCAAGTGTGAAAGGGGTCTTATTGTCACTGGTCCCCAAAAAAAAGGGTCAGTGTCCGGTTTGTCCGTCGCAAAGTGGCAGCCCCGCTATAAGTCGCTGATTGCCGCCATTATTAGTTAAAAAAATAAATAAATAAAAATTACATAAAAATTTCCCATAGTTTGTAGACGCTATAACTTTTGCGCAAACCAATCAATATACGATTATTGGGATTTTTTACCAAAAACATGTAGCATAATACATTGTGGCCTAAATTGATGAAGAAATTTGATATTTTACATTTTTTTATTAATGTGTTTTATAGCAGAAAGTAAAAAAATATGTTTTTTTTTCAAATTGGTTTATAGCGCAAAAAAAATAAAAAAACCACAATGGTGATCAAATACCACCAAAAGAAATCTCTATTTGTGGGGGGGGGGGACATAAATTTTATTTGGGTACAGCTTCGCACGGCTACACAATTTTCAGGTAAAATAAGGCAGTGCCGTAATGCAAAAAAATAGCCTGGTTATGAAGGGGGGGGTAAATCTTCCGGAGCTGAATTACATTGTTTGCACTGGACACTAGTTACATTTTTTTTTTCCGCTTTGGTTCAGTTACTTCCTGGTTCCTTGCACAGGCAAATGATGTCATACATCGCAGGAGTCTTTAGCGCATGGGTGTCCAACCTGTGGCTCTCCAACTGTTGCGGAACTACAGGACCCATGAGGCATTAGAGGGAATGTCCCATGAGGTATTGCAAATTTGACAGTTGCAAGCATGACTCGCAAAGGCAGAGGCATGATGGGACTTGTAGTTCCGCAACAGCTGGAGGACCACAGGTTGGACACCTATGCTTTAGGAGGTTTGCTGAGCTAAGCACACCCGTATTCCTGTATGCATGAGCAGGGGAGGGCTGGCAGCATTAGGCCTGGGGGGCAAGTCCAGTCAAGTGGCCCATTGAACCGGAATCAGCTCACCATCCATGCCCACCTGGTTTTGGACTGTCAGCTGTATACAGTGTCTGGCCCCTACATTAATCCAGCCCTGAGTGCGGCCTTTTTACCACTTTTCAGAGTGGCCCGGGGGGAAATTGCCACCCTGCCCCCCTTGCCAGTCCTCCCCTGTGCATGAGCCAAGGGCAGATGGATTCCAGGAACTAAATACAACATGAATTATCAGCCCCGACTCAAGATGGTTGCAGCCAGAAAAGCTGGGGGGGGGGGGGGGGGTTTCAAAGTGATTTCTCAGCAAAATAAAAAGGCATGGATGGATGGCTGAGTTTGATTTGAATAATCAAAGTGTTTTTGGTTTGTATTGCTCAGCTACAGTGTAGTTCCTCGTTAGATTTAACATCGACACCCACTGCAGTGTGTTTGGCACGCGGTGCAGAAAAGCATATGGAACAAAGGTTTCGTGCACCACATTCTGGTGTGAACTGGCACTTAGTGATGGTTTGACATTCATTATAGATCCTCTTTAACCTCTTCCTGCCAGCTGTACGCATCGGTGGCAGCAGAATATGGTAGGCCTTATTTGGCGCTGCCACATATGCATCAGACCGGTGTTGCCATTTGGTGCTCTATCAGCATTGCGACCACACTGTCACCGACTTCTCCCACTCACATGGCAATGATCAAAAGCCAGTAGGCCAGCCTCCAGGGGTCACATGATCATTGTGACAGCCAACTGCAGTGATCACGATTATGAAGCACAGGGAAGACCTCTGGTGTGATGGTCCTCTTGAAGGGGAGGAAAGAGTTGGCAGAAAGGGGTTAAAGTGGTTGTAACCTCCGACATGAAATATGAACATCCAAGGCCGTCTTTAACACAGGGCAAAAGGGGCAGCTGCCATTGTTGTGGGGCCCAAAGCAGCAGCCCCTTGTGCCCACACTGCCCACAAATAGTTAATAAGTGCATTTGGTAGGGCCCAAGAAAATATTTGCCCAGGGTCCAATCAATACTAAAGACGGCCCTGTGAACGTCACATATCCCTCTATAGGAGTGATGGCGAACCTTGGCACCCTAGATATTTTGGAACTACATTTCCCATGATGCTCAACTACACTGCAGAGTGCATGAGCATCATGGGAAATGTAGTTCCAAAACATCTGGGGGTGCCAAGGTTCGCCATCACTGCTCTATAGCGTGTACTTGTCTCAATTAAGAGCACAAAGTGTCATTTCTGTCTGCTGCCTCCTTCCTCTACTATCAGCATGAGTCACTTCTCTTTCCTCTACTATCAGCATGAGTCACTTCTAACAAGTTTTGAGCCCCAGCACACAGCCTGTGATTTAAAGCCTCAGCTGTCAATGCTGTGGGAAGGGGAGGAGTGTCCGTGTACTCTGAGGTGGGTGTGTCCCTTCCCTCCAATCAGCTCTGAGCTTTGCAGAAATGTCAGCTCCCCAACCCCTGCTTTCTGAAAGCTCGGACAAGCTTTACAAATTCTGGACTGTGAATGGCTGTAAAGAGAAGAGAAGCCCGCAGACCAACAGGTACAACTTATGTAGGAGGATTTGTTTCATCTAGGGCTGGGGGGGGGGGGTGTGTGGCAACAACCACTTTAAACAAAGGTTTCTCCTGGAGACCCCTTTGGCACCGCAATATGAAATTCTGGACTGAGGCCGGTTCCTGAATACGGTTCAGTCGGTCGATGACACATGAAGACAAGGAAAACACTCGATCCAGGAGGCTTTGATCACGTTTAATGAACCATCAGCTCCCCCATTCCGCCTGTAGATATCACACCCAATCCTTGCGTCTAAGTCACTGTGCGTGCCTTTAAATACTGTCCTGATCAATAAATAGGCCCCACCCCCAAAAACGGGAACAAAAAAAAAAAAGAAAGCCGGCTTCCTAAGCGGATGCATTTTTTTTTTTTTTTATGTTTTAAATTTGCTATTTAATGGTCTTTGCAATCTCATGGCATCAGCCATACACACTTCAACCTCGGCAGCGTCAGAAAGTGATCGTTTCCCCCGGCGGCCGTTCCCGAAGAAGAGCCGAGATCATTGTTCCTAGCGAGCGCTACAGTACTTTGTATTAAAAATATAACTTTTCATAGTCTGCTGGTGTTCAATTCAATGTGTTCAAATCAAAACATGGAGGGAGAAAAATAAAGAATTAAAGCCAGGATTAAAGAAATACTCCTCTGCTGAGCATAAACACAGGCACCAAACCAGATACATGACCATCTCCCGCTCTAGAGTCCCCCCTGGATGAGCCGCCGCCGCCGCCACCTCCTCCTCCTCAAGGGGGGCCTCCCGTTGTGGACGCTCGTTTTGTACTGTCTGTCCGCAGCAGCCCCTCCCCCCCCCCCCCAATGCTGGTTGGATGATCCAGGAACGGTAATCAGGGGGTAGTATGTACATCTCAGGGCAGACGCATTGCCGTACTCCAGACAATGGAGGGGGGGCGCTACAGAAAGTTCTCTAGTTGGTGTCCATACAGTCATTGTCTTGCTGTGTCTGCTCATCCCCTAAAGCTTCATCTGCTGGGGGAGAACCCAGGGAGGCTGCAGGCAAGGGTGACGGCGAGGGCGATTTAACGCTGGCACTATCTTGCCGCTGGTAGAACAGTACGTAAGCCGCTTTTGTCTGGATGGGGGAAAAAAAAAACGTAAAAGGTTAAAAGCTGAACTGTAACAAAACATGCAAATTACACAACACCCTGCTTCGACTGTTCTATGAAAAGACACATCTCCAGCATCCCTTTAGACATGCATGCTACCCAACGCTGGAAACTGGGTGCTACAGCACCCAAAGGCCTGC